>NC_091792.1:35133888-35435000 GCF_041296235.1 Equus asinus
ATTTCATAGATGTACACATTGTGAAAGAGTCCTTCCGTCGAGTTAATTAACAATCCATCACCTCAGCCTCACATATTTACCTTTCTTTTTTTTTTTTTTTTTTTTGGTGAGAACACTTAAGTTCTACTCTCTTAACAAATTTCCTTTATAAAGTATAGTATTATCAACTATAGTCACTACGTTACACATGAGATCCTCAGATATAACTGAACATCTGTACCTTTCAACAGCCTCTCCCTGTTCCTCCACCCCCACCAGCTCCTGGCAATCACCATCCTACTCTCTGTTTCTATGAATTCAACTTTTTTTCCAGATTCCACATATAACTGCAGTATTTGTCTTTCTTTGTCTGGTTTACTTTACTCACCATAATGCTCTCAAGGTCCATATATGTTGTCACAAATGGCAGAATTCCTTTCTTTCTATGGCTGAATTATATATATATATATATATATATATACATAAATTGAAATATATATATATTTATGTATGTATACTCACAAACCACATTTCTCTCCATTAGAGAATCATTGGATTAATAAGCACTGATTGTGGACATTAGGTTGTTCCTATATCTTGGCTATTGTGATAAATGCTGTAATGAACACAAGAGTGCAGACATCTCTTGAAGATGATTATTTTATTTCCTTTGGATATATACCCAGAAGTGGGGTTGCTGGATCATGGTAGTTCTATTTTTAATTATTTGAGGAACCTCCATACTATTTTCCACAGCGGCCACACCAATTCACACTCCCATAAACAGTGCACACAGCTTCCCTTTGCTCCACATCTTCTACAGCACTTGTTATTTCTTATCTTTTCAACAATAGCCATTCTAACATGTAACATGTAAGGTGATATCTCACTGTAATTTTGATTTGCATTTTCCTGATGGTTAGTGATGTTGAGCACCTTTTCATGTTCTTCTTGGCCATTTGTATGTCTTCTTTGGAAAAATATCTATTCAGGTCTTTGCCTGAATTCAGGAGCCTCCTATGTTGCCATCTTGTGATGTCTCTAGGAGTTAGTCCTTATAATGCAAATCACGTAGTTTTGTGTTCCTGTTTCTATTTTCCTTCAGATATTCATAAGTTGTTAATAAAATTTTATTAAAATATTCCTGCTTGCATTTAGCTGTGCTCTTAAGGTTCATCAGAAGTTAGCTGCCCTCATTTGAGGCCAGTTCCAATGAGGAGGCAGCACTTTGGGAGGTCAGCTTGGTTGTGAGTAGTCATAAGGCAAGAGGACTCTCTAGGGGACAGGGTCAGGTCAGAGGGCAGCAGCCTCACCCTCACTCCTGTGGCAGTCTCTCTCTGAGACCACTCTTGGGAATGGATCAGATTTTCCTCAGGTCGCTGCTTTCTCTATGGCCTTCATGCTGCATGCTACTGGCAGTGACACCTATCTCCATCCGCTTTAACCCAGGGAGAGTGCACCTCCTATTGAAATGGGGAGCCAACTTCCTTTAACTATACTCACTTAGTTGTCTGTTTGCAATAGTTAGATAACGCATTACTAAAACCCACTCTATAGATAACACCTGTGCTGCTTGGGTCATCATGGTAATGGGTGCTTAAGTTGTTTTTAGTCAACTCCTTGTCCAGTTCAGGCTGAAAAGACCACTGACTCATCAACTGGGTCTGCATGAATGCCTGATAGGTTATCTCTTGACATCAGGGGGCCAAAAACTCCACTCTCAGGTCATGCTAACACCATCATTTTGTGAACACAGATCCTATGAAGAACCATGAAGCTTAACTACACTTGCACAGATCATCGATTACATCATTTCTCCTTACTTCCAATCATCTATTCCCACACTTGAGAGTACTCTGTCCCTCTATGCCATAAATATCCCTAATCCTAATTTTCCAGGAGACAGATGTGAGACTTGTTCTCCTGTCTCCTCACTTGGCTGCCTTGTGAATAAACCCTTTCTCTGATGCAAACTCATCATCTCGGTGATTGGCATACTGTGCAACGGGCAAAATGAGCCTGGTTCATTAACACTATAGTGTCTCTTATTCATTCCATCCCCAAACTTGTCAGAACTTCTACTTTCTCAGGCAAAGTGGGCTCAATGAGTCATTAGGAGGTATAATCAGTGCTTACTAATCCAATAATTCTCTAATGTAGAGCTACTCAGTGATGTGAACTCTCTCAGGCAGTTCAGGAGAGATCTGTTGAGTTAAGAGAACCTTCCAGGGCCCCCAGACCAGGCCTCATAGATAACTAATGCCTTCACCAACTCATCCAGTCCCCTTCTCTATGGTTGCCCTCCTCAGGGAGTTCACATTTGGTGCTTGGTATGACAGGGAATATGAACAGTCTGAGAAATTCTAGAGGAAAGAAAAACTAGTTAATCTAATTGTTTCCTGATGATAAGAAATTTTAGTAGAATAGAATTAATTGTTTAAAGTTATAACAATGCCATTTAATAAAACATTCACATTCTGAAGAAATAGTGATCCTTCTCTGTGCCCAAATAAGGTACTCAATTAAAGAAACTGTCTCAATTATCTTATATCCTCTCCAGAAGCTAGCACAGTGCCTGGCCAAATAGATGCTCGATAAATGGAAACAACCCAACAGCAAGTCAGCCACCAAAGTCAAAATACAGAGCTCACATTTTCTCCTTTCTCTCCTTTACACCCAACTATAGATACATGTCACAGTTATGTCTTTAGTCCCCGAAACAAACACACCATTTTTTCCTAATTAACTAACAGGGTCCATGGCATTGCACTATAATGCATGGTTGAGACGTTTTATTTCCTAGGAGCCAAATTTAACAGCTTTTGCAATTTTCCTTTAATTTACAAATTTGAGCTTCCTTGAAAATTAATTCAATTATGGTTTACTGTAGAACTGCACTTAGTGGAGTCCTGGACAGCAAACCCAAAACTCTCCATTCAGATTTAAATCATCTCAACTTGTTGTTTCATGTTGCCCTCAGGTCTTAAACTTATGCCTTCCAATGCGGTCTTGAAAGGAAGTCACTGATCTGACTGGCCATCAGTCCAAATTCCTACCAGCTAAGGCATATAGAACACAGACTTCCTGATTTATTTTATTTTTAAGTTATTTCAGTAGGGTTTCAGGATTTTTAAATCATTTTTGTGCCATGGACCTTCTCAACAATTTGGCGAAATCAATGGATACATGCACAAAATAAAATACGTAGAATTACGAAGGAAATAAATTATTATTATTTATGATTTTCCATAGGACAATATGGAATTTTCTATTCTCTGAAATTTAAATCTACGAATAGAGGTCTTAATTGTTCATATTATTTACTATTGTAAAGTACCACCTCTAATATACCTAGATTGACTTGGAATTTAACATAGAATTAATAATTTAACTATTTAAATTACAATCTATAAAAAAGCTATTAGTATTTACATCTAAATAAATAAATTAAGCAATCTTGGTGTCAGCGCCTCCTGGCTGACCACCTGAGTACTATACCTGATTTACCACATATTGACTCTCCCTACCAATATGATTTAGACCCTTAAACTTTTCCAAATTCCTCCCAAGTCAAATTACTTTTAATTCACTGGGAAATTCTTGAGGATTTCTAGGTATCGTTGAAATAGGATGCTCTGATACCTGTATAAATGGCTTTCTTCCATCACCTGCAATTTTATATAATTTATTCCTTCTGCATAAATATCTGGACTATATCTATGAATAAATGAACTGTCTGTGTTCTTGTTCTCTTCCCAACTAGGTATAACCCATGAAAAGATCCTTCTTGGTCCTTGTTCTCTCAGAGGATGAAGATGCAGCTGTCTGTGACCTGACTTAGTTTGGGCCTGGAGTTTGCTCTAGAGACTTCTTATCTCCCTACAATTCACTGAGGTCTTGGAAGCACTATTTGAGTTGGAGATGATGGCCAAAGAGGAAAATGAACTCGATAGCTAATAATGATTATTAAACTAAATACTATTAAAAATAATTATTATTTATTACGATGTATAACTTACTTATAATAAAAATTGCCATTATTATTATGGCTATCATCATTGAGTTCATCTGTTGAGTAAGCATAAATATTTTACTTATAGGACTTGTCCTAATTTTGAATTTTATTGAAAGGTAGGATGTATAGCTCATATGTAGGCTTTTGTGCACACATATGTTATACAGTTTATTCAACAAGTGCTTATTAAATGCCTATTCGGTATGAGACACTATAGAAACTACTATTGATCTGTTAAGTTTGCCTTTTTGCCTTAGGAACTCTGGAAACCCCCTGAATTTAAAATGTTAAAATTATATTGATGTGTGCTACCCCAACTAAGCTTCTGACATTTTCCATCTCTAATTCTATTCAAGTGCAAAATTTCTAGCAATGAACGGTGGCTACTTTCAATTGGCTTTCAATACGTGGCAACGACACTTTCAAAACTCAATCACCAAAATCTCTCCCTTAGAAAATTGTACAAGGAATGAAAAATGCCAGGTCAAGGGCAAAATCATTCAGCAATTTAAAAGTAAAAGCAGAAATTTTCTGGAGAAAGTAATCTTTTACCTTAAGCTCTTGTTTTCCTTTTGAAGAGAGAAGTATGTGTGGTTAATTTTTTATGAAAGGTCATTTCCATTTTGTTTTACAAATAAAACAAGTGATAATTAAGCCTAGAAGTCAAGGGTTTTACCAAAAAGGATATGATGAGGCCGGTCCCAATTAGCAATTTATTTGCTTGATATCACAGCTTAAAAATGTGAGAAACAGAAAATACCCAAGTGAATCACACATTCCAAGGCCATTTCACAGTATCTTTGATCACAGAGATAAAGCTAATCCACTCCCCTTCCCTCAAGACAAGTGCATTAACAAGATAGACCTTTGCAGAGTAAAGATGAGTCATTTCTCATCAAACCAAAGCCAGTATTGATACCCACTCGACACAAGCCTGACCTATGGGAAGCCATATTGTAGAAAAGAAACCCTATTGTTACTTTGAATGACCTCTGATTAACCAACCCAAACATGCTCTGTAGATTTTATGGCCTCTCCCAGCTGCTATAAGTTGATAACTTTCTTCTTTTGAGTTCCTTAGGAATGTCATGAACCCAGGCAGAGAGTCTATGCTGATAGCCATCATCAATGACAACTGAAAGATCAGGGTATGGGACATTTCTCCGGTCTCTGATGCATATCCAGTGGAACAGCAGACTATTGAGAATAAGACCAGGTATCTGCCCCAACCTGAAGATCAGATGGAGGCCCCACTGGGATTAGGTCTATTTTTCAGGGACTGTTAAAACTTGGGTTTGTCTATACTTCTTATCCTTCTGGTCTGAAACTTGATTATAAAATGTACCTTTAGATGTTGTTCCAAAACTGTTGAGCAAGTTACAAAATTCTAATAATGCAAAATGTCAACCTGAAGCCAGGAACAAGAGAATGTTTCCAAATGAGTGCTAAACAATTTCATTCCTCTAACCCAGATCTACGCCCCAGTTCAGCAGGAAGTAGCTAGATCAGTCCTCACCCCAAATCCCTCAAGAATAAGAAATGACCAAGGAATAGGGGGATTGAAACAGGCAAACAGCTAGCCATTGATGATTAAGTAGCTAGGAACTAAAGTTTTTTTTCCTTTTTGCAATTACTGATTATAGCTTTTAGCTGTTTAACCCACCCATTGTTAACTGTGCTGTTTAGGCAATATGCTGTCTGACTCACACTAGATTCCTATAGATAACAGCTCCCTGGAGCCTGGGTCACCATGGTAATGGGTGTGTGAGCTGTTTTTCAGGAATTAGAACCCGTCGCCCACTTCAGGCTGGTTGAGACCAACCACCCATCGACTGGGCCTGCGCAGATGTCCAATAATCAACATTTTGACATCAAGGGGCTAAAAACTCCACACTCAGATCATGCTAATGTCGCCATTTTCTGAGCATGCATCCTGTGAAGAACCATGAAGTCTGACTACAATTGCGCAGATCATCAGTTACCTCACCTCTCCTGACCTCCAATCACCTATCTCCACATTTCAGACCACCTCGCCCCCCTATCCAATAAATATCCCTGAGTCCCTATTTTCAGGGAAGCTGATTTGAAACTCATGCTCTCGCTTCCTCCCGTGGCTGCCTTGTGATTAAACCCTCTCTCTGCTGCAATCTCGTCATCTCAGTGTTTGGCTTTCCGGGCAGCAGGCAAAAACAAACCTGGTACAGTAACAGTATCTTACTTCCTGGAAAGACAACTGAACCAAACAGCTATCTGTTGGTTGGAATGACTTTAAATTATTTTAGAAAATGTCAAAGAATAAATTACATCTTCCTTCTTGCATTTATTTTTCCAGTTCCTTTTAAAAACAAAATGTTCATTTGGGGCCATGACAGCTAAAATAAAAATGTCTTTGGCACAAACTCAGCTTTCTACTCTGCAGGCAAAATATAAAACTGTTGTTAAATTGGAGTGGACCAGAAAACGGATGATAAAACTTGTCCATGAAACTTCTGCTAATAACAAACATTTGTCCCATGACATGACTGTAAGTAATAACGCGTGAGAGGGATGGATGTGTCACTGCCCTAGAACACGGGGTCTTGCTGCCTGGAAGGCAGTAGGGCCAACTTCACCTAGTCCTTCGGTCGTGGCTTCTCACGAAACTATTAAGGTTAAAAATGCCCTTTTGAAACTAGGAAATATTTGGGAAGAGAATTCTCTGGTGTTTTGGTCTCAGTTGGTCTTCCTTTAAAGTTTTAGAGGCAGCTTGGGTTGTTGTGTTATTTAATGTGAGCAAGCACAGATTTCAGCTTCTGTTTTCTGCTTTGGCAGCCTTTCTGTTTCCTAAGAGTTATGCCATTTATGCATTTTGCCTCCATCTCTCTTTCACTCAATAGTCAGAAAGAGATAGGAAGTGACTTTGAAAGAGGCAAATAGTTGGGAGCTGAAGGGAACGTGTTGATAGCTATCACACTGTCAAAAGGCACTCGTCTTTCCTTTTTTCTGTCTCTGTTTTACCACATTTTATTGAACTTAAGACATCACTTGGGGCTGGCCCCGGAGCCGAGTGGTTAAGTCCTTGCGTTCTGCTTAGGCAGCCCAGGGTTTTCTCAGTTAGGATCCTGGGCGCAGACATGGCACCGCTTGTCAGGCCACGCTGAGGCAGCGTCCCATATAGCACAACCAGAGTGGCCTACAACTGGGATATACAACTATGTACTGGGGGGCTTTGGGGAGAAGAAGAAGAAGAAAAAGAAAAAAGACATGATTGATTGTGAGATTCACCATTTTATGTACCAATGTGAAAAAAATATGTACACTTCCAGTCAATCTATGATATAACACCTTAATGATAGTCCTGCTGGAATCTTGGGTGGGCCACCCAGCCTTCCTTGCCCGGAAACTTCTTTTATCTATTAAAATTTTTTGGCATTTTCTCTTGCCTTCTATTGCACTGCTCGGCCTGTAATAGGCATTCTTTGGCACTTATCTCAGTAACAAAATGTAACAAAGGCTCATAGACCTGGAGGATTTTCCCTTCTTAGATCTCCTAAAGCACTTGGTTGCTCTTTCCAAGAAAAAGAGGAATTGTAGTCGTCTCTCCAACAAAGAACATTTGCTTCATTAGCATCAGATTCTTGGCCAGCTGCTGTCTTTCTGCATACACAGTCACTTTTCACGTCAAGACTGAATAATGGGATTCTCGTTAAAGACTTTTGAAACGGCAGTTACAGTCCATGTGCACCTTTCCCAACACTGCACATGAACTCAATCAACATGACAGCACAAACAGTTATGACCAAGTTTGCAGGCAGTGGCCACTTCCCCATGACTACTGCCTGGCTGACAGCAATTCTACAATGTCTCTCAATTTCAGAGATGCCAAAATATGAGAAAACTGTCCATTTTAGTATTAGCAGAACACAATATTATCCATTCACACACTGTAGAGGGGTGGCAAACTCAAATGTTGATAGGGCCAATTCAATTATAGACATTAAGTCCAGCTCTATTTAAGAAACATGTGCCCTCTAGGTCAAATATTTCCTGCCTCACTTTTAATAGAGATGTGAATACAAAGAAATATTGTAGGGGCCAGCCTGGTGGTGCAGCGGTTAAGTTCGCGCGATCGACTTCGGCGGTCTGGGGTTCTCCGGTTTGGATCCCGGGTGCGGACATGGCACTGCTTGGCAAGCCATGCTGAGGTAGGCATCCCACATATAAAGCAGAGGAAGATGGGCATGGATGTTAGCTCAGGGCCAGTCTTCCTCAGCAAAAAGAGAAGGATTGACAGCATATGTTAGCACAGGGCTAATCTTCCTCAAAAAAAAGAAAAGAAAAGAAAAGAAAAGAAATATTGTACTCTATAAAGAAAGCACCAGGCTACGCAACTAGGAAATGTAGCAAACTGAAGAACTCATGTCCCATCTAAAGGGGACAGGTGCCACACAGCTCAGGTCAAATGTTACCTTATCAGAAATCCTTAAGACTTTGAACACGTTATTGCCCAATCTACTGGTTTTTAAAGAGAAACTGGGAATCTGAACTTTTATGTGAAATCTCTTAATTTTTAAATTTTGGCAACTAATTCAAAAATTTCAAAACGCACCATACAAAGTGATCTGTGTGCCACATTGCTATATAGGTCACCAATTTGTGGTCTATGCAAGATACACCTAACATAGATCAAAGACGTTGTATACACGGCCATCGGTCCTGTAGGTAGATTTAATGAAAAAAACTGTCAGCGTCACTGGAAAGCTGATCCTATCATGGTAACATCTTCGCCCGTGAAGCATCAGGCATATGAGGTGCCAGAAAAAATAATGAGCCAGAAAGTCTTTTCAGTTAGTTCATTTTGAGTATTTTTCTTACAATTGTCTACGTGTAATAGGACCAACTCACAAGAAGGATTTTAAGGCTTGGAACTGGGAACAAGCAGTTTTTCAGAAAGCAAAAGTTGATTGTTTTTTTTGGCCCCAAATCTCTCTTTAAGAATAAGCATTATGGCTCTGCGTCCCAGTCTTGCTTGGTGCCCCTTGAACCGCGGTCCCTCACTGAACCCGCGGACGTGCTGTCCCGGAGCCTCCCAGCTCCTTGGGGCTGTGTGAGGGGAAAGCCCAGGCACGCGGATCCAGAGGAGCTGGAAGTGGCTGACTACTTGGGAATGCCCCTTGCCTTGTCCCTACTTCCTAGGCCTAGAAAAAATAGTGCTTTCTTTTTTTGGAGAAGAGAGTTAGGAGAATAAAGAGTAGGGACTCTAACATGGCTTAGCCCAATGCATTTATCTCTGATTTAACGAATGGGAGTCGGCCAAGATGCTGAATCCTGAATAAACCTGCTCTCATAATGGAACTCAAGGTATGAGATCCTCCATGGAGACTTGATTTCCTGGGACTCAATTTTCCCATCTGTTACATGAATGAGCAAACAGATTAAACACGTGTTTTTCAATCTGTGTTCCAAGAAATTTTAGGGACTCAGATGTTGTGCTTAAGGAGAGGGATCTGGTTTTATATGATTTGCATTTGGTCCTAAAGGGAAGGCTTTCATTTATTGGGGAAATATTACACCTAAACAAAACAACAATAAAAACCCCGCAGTATTGGAACAACGCTGGCTAGGTGATCTAAGCCATCTGCCACGAGGCCTCTCTGGCTCTAACACTTTGATTATAAAACTTCCCCAACTTGCACATGCATTTCAGTACTGTCCTCACCAAGTAAAATGCAGAGACATTTTCAGATTAAATCATAACTCCAGCTATTACCCAAAATATGGGTAGATGTAAAAATTCTGATAAGGCTGAGTGTGCAAAAGTACAAATGGCTTTGATTTTTCTCTTCGAAATCAAGCTTTCTTTTTTCAGATTTTGCAAGAGATGACAGCAAACCACAGGAGTCTGGGAAAAGCACTCACACTAGGAAAACGGAGACCCTGAGTCCATCTACCGTGGACCACGCACCCCCTGATTGAGCTCGCCCACACAAGCGAGGGCGAGAACTGAGGACGTTTTCAGCATGTAAAGGCTTCAGACCATTTTCTTCTGGAAATGCAGGAAATTGAAGTTAAAATAAACTCCACTATGCAGACCAGGCATAAATCTAACTACTCCTTAAACACACTGAGTGATTTCCCACCCTTTTCTGCCTGTGCCTGGACGGCCCTCCAGCCTGTTCGTCTGCACCTCTCTAAATCATGTCACACACAGGCTGAACGGTGATTCCATTTCCAGTCTCTGCATTCTTCCCCTCCTCCCAGGCCCGTAGTGCCTCTTATCTTTTATAAGTACCTTCTACAAATGGCTAGCTTTGTGAACTCCATTTGGACCTACACGTGTATGACTTTTACCCACATACTCCTGAATTTAGGGACCACAATTGTTCTTTTGTACCCCCCACGGTTTCTCATACATACGTAAGTAGGTAATCAATACATCAGTCGAACGATTAGAAATATTAATTGAATAACTTTGTATCTCTGGGGGAGAACAGTACTACTGTATGAGAAATGATCATACGGGTTCAAAAGCACTTTGAGAAAAAAAATGAAAATGGCCTAATTGTTCATATAATGGTATGAGACTATGTTGTATCATAAAAAAGATGTTTATAACACAGCAGGGAGTGAAGAAAGGAAGATGTTGTGTAATGCTATACATTCAATGATATATTTAAAGAAAAATATTAAAAAAGAAAAGAAGATATTTCACAATAATGTTTAGGATTATTGGATTCATAGTAGTATTTTTCTCTATTTTTTCAAAACCTTGATAATGAGGCTTATATTACTTTTATAATGAAAAAAATAATAAGAAACATGGTTTCTATGCGAAAGGAATATCAGTGGGACTTTGTTACAACATGAATTTGAGGTCCACGTAATTGCCATTTTTTAGAAGAAATCATTTTCTTCTTTAAAATGTTCCTTTGTGGTAGTTCACAGAATAAAAGTTGATAGCCCCTTCTGTGGGTTTCATCACAGGTCTTTCTTTTAATAAATTCCATGCCACGGAGAACAGTGTTGTACCAACACACCTGTGTCTCACGACCGAAGAAAATTTCGTAAGCAAACTGAACCAATTTGTTTCCTGGTATGTATTTATCCCCATTAAGAGCCCAGCAAGTGAAGAAACATGGTAATTATCCTGGAAGTCTCTAAATGCTTTCATGTTTTAATCCATAGGCTGGATTAAGTCCTGAAAGAGCCAATCTAGTAAAAGAAACAAAGTCTACTAGTTAACTGAGGAAAAACCCCAGAACATTTGTCCTCTGGCAAGTGACTGACCTAGATCTGAATGACAAGCTACTAGACAGTGTTTCCAGGGATGGAGGGTCATGTCTTCTCCCAACCCAGCTTTAAAGATGTGTGTGTATTTTTAAGAAAGTTTACTATCCCCAAGACAGCAAAAGAAAGTGGAATATTTTCCCTTTTTTTTCAGAAGGACTTGGGTACTTCAGAAAACCTACCTAAAGGAATGTGTCTAAAATAACACATTCCCCCTCCATATTTCTACAACTTGAAATACACACGAATCATTCCAAACTCCTTTTCTTGCCTCAATTCCGTTACTGCCTAAGTCACCCCCAAAATGCCCAATTTATCAATATAAAATTCCAGTTGAATCTCTCCTTCAGCTATTGCTTTTTGACACAGTCTCATGCAATTAGATATATTCACAACTGTGCTGTGGTATTCCTGAAAACGCTTGTATCTTCCTGGTTAAAAGAATAGCCTTTTCCAAACCCCTCCCCTTTCTCCTACTTTTCCCTGCCTAGGATGCAGATGTGAGAGTCAGAGTCACAGCAGCTATACTGCAAGTCTGAGGGAATAGCCAAGAGAAATGAAGAAATCTTGGTTCTAGCATTGTTACGGTGCTGAAATAAAACCAGAAATCACCTACCTTCAGTTTTCTTATTATTTATTTAAATCAAGATGATTGGATTTTTCTCTGGGTAACAGGATTCTTCTCTCTTACAACCCATTTATTGCCAAGCTCAGTGACTGCGGTCTATTCCTTCATTGACTTTTCTCTTTTATCTCGTTCTCTCTCTATTATTCTTAGTCCCACATGCAAAAATATGCTCATTTTGCTGACATATATGTTCTACTAAACCAGCGTTTACTAGTTTATGTGATCAGAATATGTGTTTGATGATGTACTCCACCAAAAAAAGAGGATGGGGGCGTAGAATAGGGAGATTTTGTGATCAAATCTATTTGGAGAACATTAGATTCGCTGTTCTCCTTCTAGAGCTTTGCAATACACATAAAACTATTGCAGACTTTGAAGAGGACAAATATAAAGAAATTGGAATAAGATTCAAATGTTTCCCAAACTTATTGACCACTGAACTGATCTTTCCAGCAACCCTACCTACTTACTGTCCACCTCTCAGAATTAGAGCTGTCAGGCCACATGTGGGAAATACTGCACTACATTCATCCATAATTATTTTAATAATCATCGTTTAATATTTTCTTATTTGTAAATGACATATGTTGAGACTAATTTTAGAGAAACTCCCAGGAAATTCAAATCAACAGATATGTTGACACAAACCAAACAAAGGCAAGTAGCAGTGAAATTCGTGCTTGCTTCTGGCTAGTTACAATTTCCCATTTTCTTTGGCTCGAAGATGCTGCCCCAGACACTGAGAGTGATGGTAACCTGCATGTGCATTTGTGGAAGGAGACAACTCTTTCCAGACTCAATGCTTGAGACATGATAGCTTAATTAGTCTTTGCTGCTTCTCTCTGTAAGGACAGTTGCTATGATTCTGTGAAAGGAACAATTCTTGGAATGTATGACATATTTGGTTTGTCACATGTTCTTAAGATCCTTCTTTACCTCTAATACCGAACTTGTTTTCCCTTGGGGGATGGTCTATTCTTTCATCAGAGGCATTTGACATACCTCCAAGAACTCCAGATTGTAACACTACCCCCAGCATCCTCCTGCAAATTACTCTGTGCCATGAGCCCCACTGGAGCCATCCGGGTATGGGTTTTTTTTCTCCTTTGCTCTCTTCACATAGTCTCAACTTTTGAGCCAGAATAATTTAAGTACTAAAGTCTTGTCGAGTTTTGCAACCATGAACAGCCTTAGAAAGTCTAGGCGTTTTGCCAGAAATCTAAACTTTGTTGAACTATGTTAAAAGGTTAAACATTTCACAGAGTTTGGGTTCCCCCACCCCCACTGCACTCCCAGACTCTGCCTTGTTCTTAAATGTCTATTTTATCAAGAAATGGAATAACTAATAATGTGCTGGATAGAACATTTTCAACCATCACACTGTCACCATAGTAGTGCTAAACAAATGTTAATCACACTTCTCTCCTTAATCAAAAAGAGCTGAGGACATAGAGCCAATTTAGTCTCTTTTAAGATGAAAGGCTAGACGCTTTCCATAAAATATAACTTTTAAGATGAAGCTCTTTAATTGCTTGTAATAATTTCTATGTTAACAAAAAAGCTTGGCTACAGTGAATGTCAACACACAAAAATAAATCACAACTTCCCCCGTCTGGAGGGAACAAAATACCCGTCCCCAGGCCCCTAGTTTTGAAAGCCCCCTTGTGGTTTTCCCCTGGAACACTGGATGTCTGTTTACTCTTGGTCAGGGTGCTTCCGAGATTCTCAAGCCTACAATCAACTGGGATGTTGAAGGGAAAGGAAGTAAAAAATCTGGGAATCATCCTTGAATCACCCAGTTCCCTACACCCCATCTGAGAGTAAGCACTGTTGGCATTTCTGTTACAATGTTTCCCAAGTTCATGTATTCTCTGCAGCCCTACCACCACCACCCTACACCCAGCACCACCTTTTGGCCTGGACTCCCATGGTGGTCCCCTAGCTGGCCTCCCTTGTTTCTCTCTGCCTCCATTCTCCCCAAAGCCACCAGGCCGTCAGGTCTCCACAGCCTTAGAATCAAAACACAATCTTCTTATCCTGCTTTGTGAGGCCCTTCTTAAAACCTCTTCTCATCTTAAACTACCTCCTCCTTTGCCATCATGCTCCTGACACTCAGAGGCCTTCTTTCTTTCCTGCAAACACACTGCCTTTATATCTGCCTTAGGCTCATTGAGGGACATGCCCTCCCCCATCTTTGTACGGCTGGCTCCTCCCTGTCATTAGTTCTCAGCTTCAGTATTGTCTGTCTGCCTAGGAGTGCCTTCCCCAATCGGGCAATCTAAAAACCCTCCCCCCTAACCCCTCAGGTCTTCTCTATCAGATCCTCTTTTTAAGTAGCTACACAGCATTTTGTCTATCTGACATTTTCTCCATCTATCAATCATCTATCTGTCTTCTGATTCCATTCAGTGGTCATGAACAGGAATTTACTAGTTTACTGCTGTATCTCCAGCACCTATAGTAGTGCTTGGAAGACAGGAAGAACAAAACTTAATACGTACTGAATGAGCAGGACAAGAACTGAAAACCAGGTGCTTACCCCAGCCTATGTGGCCCAGCCATGGGAAGACGGAACAAGACCAACTAGCAGGTATTTTTGGATAAGAGCGTGTCAGGGGTTGAACATCCTGATAAATGTCTTGGGGTGTGATATGAGCCTTCACAAACTAAACCAGAGAAAATACAGACAGACATAAACAGAGAAAGCTATGTCTGTCTTCACTTGTGGGGAAATGACCTTCTCTAGGCGGCTGTCTGTGTCTTTGACGTGTTCAGTGTAGTTTAAGCTACTGTTTTCCAAAGCAATCTCCTGAGAAGAAATTTCCTTAAGCAGAGAATAAGTAAATTTTGCTTAATGTTTTAAAGTAAATTACTGGGGTTTTCTGCTAGATAGTCATGACTTTATAAGGAGTTTACGAATACTGTTAAGTGAAGTGACACAGTGCCCTCACTTCTCAGCAAACAGCCAACTTAGATGACTCATATACATAGGGTGAAAATTACATCTGCAATCAAACATTGGAGCCAAAGTTGGTCGCTGGAAAAGTGCTTAACAAATCTCTGGCTTCTATGTCGGGTTTCATGTGGAGCCAGGATTAACAAGGGAAAGCATGACCAGAATGGAATGTGAGGTTTGAGCACTGCGGAGAAGATGTCCCCGGGGCTGTGACCTGCTTGTGGTCAGCAGCCCTGGGAGCTGGGCTTGTTTCAGTCTTAGGCAGTTTGGCTCTCATGACCAGTCAATGGGATAGGAAGACAAGGGGAAAGAAGCCCGGGGAGCAAACACACCAACATATGTTTTGTGAAGAGAAAAGGTAAAGATCATGGTAAGGTTCCTTCTGGGAGAATGCAGATAATGGCAAATTTATTGATAAGGGAAAAAGCAAGGAAGTCAACTGGTCCCAATTTCATAAACAACAGAGCCTATAGGAGACACTGTTTTTCTGAGCTTTATGCTTCCATGTAGGCAGACAAAGTAGAATCTGAATCTGCTAATATTAATACCCAGCAGAGAGCTTCTCATAAAGGTATTGTACTACCATTGACCATATAGAAATGTGCAAAAGTACAAGGTGATAATAATGATAAGCATCTAGCTATTCCCAAAGTCTCACAAAAGGAAAATCATTTTCCTTTCCAATACGATAAAGAAAACAATTTTAATTCCTGTTGAAGAATAACGTGAAAAGAAAAATTATAGACCTGGATTGAAGAGGACATTACTCTTTTTCGTTTGTTTATTTAACAAGTATTTATTGGGCAATACTTTGTGCTAGGTACTGCACCAGGCACTGTGGATGTAAAGGTAGATTTCAGGGAAAAGTGGACTATAGTAACCCAAATACAAGTAGACAATGACTGGAGCAGTGGTGTCAGGTCAAGGGAGGGACTGTTTGGTAAGATGGGAGAAATATGAGCATGTTAAGACCCTAAATCCCTTCCGAAAAGATTAAGTACTTCTTTTTCTTTCCAGTTATCACTCCACGCAGTTCAGTGAATGCTGCTAAAGTAGAACTAATTTTATCCCTTTTTTGAAGCGGTGTTTTAATTCCTAAAGACAAGGAAAGAAACTTCTATGTAGGACTTTAAAATAGTCTCTAAGCAACGTCTTCTCCCAATTCTCCATCCTCATTGTCTCCACAACATCCCACCCAAAATGAGATGGTTTCCCTTAATTACCATTACTATCATAATAAATAGGAAGCCCCTGCCCACCAACTTTGATGCATTTTAGCTGCATTTGAATCATTCAGTTTCCTGAACATGTGTTAAATTTTTTTTTTAACTTGAAAATCTTTCTTAACTTTAAAATTTCTTGGGGCTGGCCCAGCGACATAATGGTTAAGTTTGCATGCTCTGCTTTGGTGGCATGGGGTTCACAGGTTTGGATCCTGAGCATGGACCTAGCACCACTTGTCAAGCCATGCTGTGGCAGCATCCCACATAAAATGGAGGAAGATTGGCACAGATATTAGCTCAGGGCCAATCTTCCTTACAAAAAGTAAGAGGGAAAGAAAGGAGGAAAGAACAAAAGGAAGGAATAAGGAAAGAAGGAAAGAAAAAAAGGAAGAAAGGAAGAAAGGAAAGAAAGGAAGGAAAGGAAAGGAAAGAAAGAAAGAAAGAAACAGAAAATTTCTTTGCCAGTACTATATAATGTTTTTGACAAGGATCCACTCATTCGTTCAACAAATGTTTACTGACTGCATCCACAAAGTGCAAGGTACTGACCCAGGCAATAGGATGAGAGAGACAAGCAAGGCACAACTGATGTTACCCTGAGGCCTTGACATCCCACTGATTACAAGTGAACAGGGAACCCCAAGAGTGTGTTAAAGACCAGACAGAGGATCAGCTCTAAGAACTATGGGGGCACATTACTGAACAAAGTCTTGGGGTGTCATGAAAATTTTTCAAGGGAAACATCAAAACTGAAACATAAACAAGAATTTATCCAAGTAAAGAACATAGGGAAGAATGCTCTAATCAGAACTAGACGTATTTTCAAAATCCCAGAGATGAGAGATATATTCCAGAAATTACAAGTATGTGACCATGTATATAGATGAAGGGCTGAGGAGGGGAGGGGGCTGGAGGTGTGATGAGGGGGTAGAAGATGTGGACAGTGCTCAGGTTTCTAAGGAGAGAAGCGAGACAGAAGTTGTAAAGGATCTCATAAGCCAAACTAAATATTTTGAATTTTATCCCGAGGGCAATGGGAGCCTTTGGAGGTTTTTAAGCAGGGATGCACAAAAATAGACTTCTGTTTCAGAACACTAACACTGACTACAGACTAAAAAATAGATCTTAGGAAAACATGGATTATAGTAGGCCACAGATATGTTGAAGGTGGTCAGAACAGTCGTGTCACAGGCCAAGGGAGAGACTTTTTGGCAGGAAGGGAGAAAACCAAGCATGTTAAATATTGCTGTTAACAAATCCACATAAAAGATTGGAGATACAGAAGAGAGGGGACAGTCAGTAAAGCAGTCCCTGAGGACATAAGAAGGGATGTGATCCAGGGTGCAGAGTGAGGAAGCAGCATTGGAGGAGAGACACATCTTCCGTTGGAACAGGAGGAAAGAGGAAATGGCTGATGTGGATGACAGCCAAGTTTTCAATTTGGTGGCAGGAATTGAGGAAACTCTCTCTTCCTTCTGTTTTCTCTAAGATATACTGGAAAGACTGGTTGCTAAGAGTGATAGGAGAGAAGGTAGGGTAAGGAGTTTGAGAAGAGTATGGAAAACCAAATAGCCACATTGGATGACTGAGTACATGAAAAAGTGTCTCTGGTTAATGTTGGGTGTTTGGTTGAGATCAAAACTACACATTTCTAGTGGCATGAGTCTGGTCAATTGTGTGAATGCTCCAGCAGAGCTCAATAGTCCAGGTGTAGGTGTCTAGAGAGCAGACGTTTAGAATGACTTAGCTTTAAAGTATTGCCAGGCCAGGTATGGAGGAAGAACAAAAGGGCAAAAGAGTCTGAGGATACTCACAAAAGTATGGCCCAAAGGGATAAAGCATGGAAGCAAAGCTGGAGAGGAATAAAATTGGGATGGAGAAGATTGATGGATATAACAAAAAAGGCAAGAAACTAAATATATCTATGACATAGAAAGTCACCTATAGTGGGGGACATCATTTATGAACCATTGAAGGAGGTTGATGTGGAGGAGTGGTATAAGTGATTTTAAATTTTCAGAGATGGAGAGTGATTCTAGGAGAGGACAAGATTCAGTTGTCAACATGAGGGTGAGCAGCTAAAGAGGCCATGGAGGAGAAGGTCACTGGAGTTGAGATTGTTATGGAACTGAGAGCCAAGGTGTTGGTGGGTCATCTACACAGACGTGCAAGTGGGAGTGCCAGAACTCAGGGTGGAGAGAAAGACCACAAGTAGCTGCTAATGTCTTGAATAAACAAGGGCAAAATTACATTGGAAGTAAGGTCAGTGAAGAGCGATAAAAGATGACACAGTCAGATGGCCTCACCACCGAAGGGGCAGTTGTTTTTATGTGAGGTTAGATGAGTAGTAGTTTGGAAAAAGCCAAAGAGCGGCATGCTGAGTTCACTTTCTACCCTGAGGAAAGTGAAGTGTGGACAAATAACCTGACTCTACCTGAGAGAGCTTCAGGGGAAGCGATTTCCTCAGAAGCAGCCAGCATCTGAGCCTGGGGGGGATGTAATCAACAGAGATGGGTTGAGGATGTAATGATGTTGGTTAACTACAGAGGAGGGTTCCACGAATCACAGATGAAAGTCTGAGATGGTGGGGAATAGTTTGAGGTTGACTCAAGGAGCAGTGCCTGAGAAAAGAAATAACTAGAGAGTCTTATGTTTTGAGTGTTGATCAGGGACATCAGAGGTGTGAGGCATGGTGGGTTCAGCTGGCCTTGGGTTCCAAAAAATTAATGACAGTTTTCTTCTTGGAATTGGAGACACTTTAAGCTGCTCAGAAGCTTTGGTTACAGACTGGATTCAGTTTTGATTACTAGAGAGCCCAGTCAAAGTGAGTTGACTAGACAAAGGATTATTCGATCCCCAAGCCTCACCTGTTGGGAAGGGCAGGAGTTGTGGGGCGGCAGCTGTCAGTTAGGGTCTGGACTTCTGACCAAGTGCTAATTTCTGAAGGATGGAGAAACTCTCTCCTCCTTGGACTGTCTCAGTGTCTCTAAGAGCCAAGACTACAGAAAGGCTGGCTCTTGTAAAGAGGCTCCTCGGCTCCTCCACTTCTTGTGGAGAGGTTTCCGACAACAATGTAGTTCCTAGAAGAAACAAGAGAGCTGAGGAACAGCTGCTGCCTCTGGTGGCTGGAGGATTCTGATCTGTCTTCAATTTTTAGAAAATCCTATGTATTTCTCTAAATGATCACAAACTTACAGGAAAATTGGATGGTCACAGCACATTTTATTTGTTTCTTAACCATTTGAGAGTAAGTTGCTGAATGGATGCCTCCCAACCCATAGATTCTTTAGTGTGTATTTCCTACAAACAAGAACCTTCTCCTATATAATCACAATACATCCGTCAAATCAAGAAATTAACAGTGTTCCTACCACCTAATTCTCAGACTCCATTTAAGTTTTGCACAGTTGCCCAACAATATCCTTTATAACAAAAAATTCAGTCCAGAATCACACATTTGGTTGTCATGTCCCTTAGTCCCCTTCAGTCTGGAACAGATTCTCAGTCTTTCCCTGAGTGTCCTGACGCTTTAGAAAAGTACAGTCCAGTTACTTTGTAGTATGTCCCTTAGTTTGGCTTCATTTAATATTTCCTCTTGATTAGATTCAGATTTTGCATTTCTGGCAAGAATAATTCAGAAGTGACAACATATTCTACTCACTTAATTCTTTCAGATGGCGAGTGATTTTTATTTGCCCATCACTGATGATGTTTACTTTGCTCTCTTGGGCGAAATGATGTCTGCAAGGCTTCTCCAATGTAAAGTTCCTCCTTTCCCCTTAGAAATGAATAATTATTTTGTAGGGAGATACTTTGAAACTATGTAAATGTCC
Organism: Equus asinus; assembly: GCF_041296235.1. Lineage (NCBI taxonomy): Eukaryota > Metazoa > Chordata > Mammalia > Perissodactyla > Equidae > Equus > Equus asinus. The sequence goes on from NC_091792.1 coordinate 35,153,789, forward strand.
TGATCTTCTCCAAATTTTCAATTTCTTCATGAATTTGTTTATATCTAAGTGGATTTCCAATTTTATTCAATGAGTTTTAATCCATTACCATCATTATTTTTATGCTCAAATTGTCCCAAGCTTAGCCAGAGAGCCCATTCAAGCTGGCTTCTGTTTCCTTTTGACATGTCCCCAACATCCTTTTAGCACTTCATTCCTTTTTTGGCTCAAGATGTCCTGACTTGTATTTTCCCTGCCCCATCCCTGGAATTTGTGGTTTCTTCAAGGAGCCTTGGCTCCTTTGCATGGAAAATCATATTTAAAAGTCAAGATCTGGGGCTGGCCCTGTGGTCGAGTGGTTAAGTTTGCACCCTCCACTTCAGCAGACCAGGGTTTCACCAGCTTGGATCCTGGGCCAGGACGTGGCACAGCTCATCAAGCCATGCTGAGGCGGTGTCCCACATAGCACAACCAGAAGGATCTACAACTAGAATATACACCTATGTCCTGGAGGCTTTGGGGAGAAGAAGAAGAAGAAAAAAGAAGAAGATTGGCAACAGATATTAGCTCAGGTGCCAATCTTTAAAAATAAAAGTCACGATCTGAGTCCTGAATGTGCTCATTGTTATTGGGGTGTCACTGCTCTAAGCCCCTCTCAGTAGAAAGAGCTAAGAAATATATGTATGTAGATACATATCCAAATCACTTCCATATGCATATGTTTACGCCTTTAATTATTGCTACATCTATCCATCTACCTATTTATCTACCTATTTATCTAGATATGTATCACAGACCATGAGTTCACATGGATACTTCTAAGTCCAATCCAACACAGCAGTGTTTATTCTAGTTTCATCCCTTTTTTTATTTGTAACTCTCTTCTCCAAAAGTGAGAAAGTTGTCTCCATTATATTTATTTAATTGATCAATCCCATTGGACGTAACCTGCCTTGAGTCTTCCTCTGTGTGGCTACCTTTTTTCTGTCACAGCTCTGATTCTGCATTCTGAGCTGCGCATCCACGTGGACAGCCCCTCACCCCACTGGGACTCTCACACCTCATATCACCTCTCTGTGGGGATGCCCTCCTCATCTTACTTGGGCTCTGATATCCCTCACCATGTCTCCCTTCTCCATCCCACTTGGTCTCCCACACCCCACACCAGGCCACTCCCAATATGGACACTTTCTTCTCCCTGCATGAGTTCTGCCACCCTGCACCAGGCGAGTGCTCCTCAGAGATGCTCTTCTTATCCTACTCGGGCTCCAACTCCTCCCACTGGGCCACCCCTCCACGTGGACTCTTGTCTTACCCTGCTCAAGATCTGACACTCTATGCCAGCTTCCCCTTCTTCCTCTGCATTGGATGCCCTCCTTACTCTAATGGGCTCTGACTCCACACCCAAGCCACCCCTTCCGTTTGCAGGGATGCCCTCTTCACCCTGCTAGGGCTCTGACACCCAATGCCCTACTGTGGACTATCTTCACCCTGTTGGAGCTCTTGGCCACAGCCACCCCTCCTGATACACACATATCTAGGATGCCTGCTTTGTTCTTCCCCACCTAATAGATTTAGGAACGAATTTTTCAGAGAAGGAAGAGAACGGCTCTGAAATACTTTTAACATAGACAAGAAAGAGCTTCGACATGTCTACAAACTCATGATTTATCATTTTTTTTAATCTTAATGTTTATAACTGTTTAGTTTGTATCACTGTTACAAATAACTGATTTATCTGAGATGAATAAAATTCAGTGAGCTCATGGGTATCTCATAAGATATAAAACTAGTCTTTTCAATAATTCTGAGGAAAGGTTAATTTTATCTGATATCCATCTTCCAGGAGCAGATAGACTGGGCCACCCACAGTGTCTTTGCCATCTTGAAAAAGACTATAGTCTGAAAACGTTTTGGGAATTGCAGGTCTATAGCAACCACTTCATCATTAATAACAAACATGCAAGGTTCTAGCTTCGCACTTTGTAAGCACCATGGTTTTAAAGAAAGCCTGGCTTCAGTCACGACAGAACCAGCTCTTTGGACTACATTTACCGTCTGGCAAATGCCATTTTTTTCAATTCTCTTAATTTTTTACACACTTTATTAGGTATTGATGTAACCTAAGAATACGAAGGGCATTTTTATTATTTTTAACGCGATCAGAAAATCGATTCACAAAACGTTAACTTTAAAGAAGAACTCCTTCTTTTCATTGTATTCACCATCAGATTTTGTTTAGAAATTTGATGTGTATGTGTGTGTATCAGCACTTTGCCTTCAAGTTTTCTCTATATAGTTTTATTTCAGTACACTTTATGTTAAACCCCTGATTAGTGTTTCGTGTTTGTAGAAATGTATTTATTCTTATTTAAAAATATTCACTATTTAGTCACAGATGCACTACCAGTTTCTATATTTTACCTTTTCTTTATGTTATCATGAACGTGTCTAAATAATAACCAGTTAAAAAGTAAAACTGTTCATTTGGTTATTTACTTTCGTGTAGCTCAAAAAAGAATGAGTAGGGCATTACTGAATTTAATTTTTTCCGTCGAAGTTTTTCTTTTCTTTTTTAAAATAGAGGTGTAGTCATTTCTTAAAACTAACATAATTTCTAACCCTATTTTCATATGAAGCTCACTATAAAACAAGCTGCTTTGAAATTCAACAGTCACAAAACTTGAATGTCATTTTCCTTCTAGAATAGAGAAAGGGTAATTTCTCTTCCCAAATGAGAATGGAAAAAAAATTCATTATTTTTCTCTGATATTAACCTATGTGGGTATCATAGGCTTTTCCTTTTTCCAAGGATGCTGAATTTGCAGTAATTTTAGCAGCGTGTTTTGCTGTATTTATTTTTCAGTAATTTTAGCAGCACGTATTTATTTTCAGAAGTCCATTATTTAAAAAAATATATGACAATACACCAAACTTAACAATTTTGCAATATAACGTACAATACAGATTTCAATAAAGGCTACAATACTGTAGGAGCTTCATAATTTGTTAGTTTTACTAATGAGTTCACCTTTAAATGATGTAGTTGCTTTTACAAAGGATGCTGATTCTGTGTCGATCAATTTCCAAACTTGCTAAAAATTCTTTTGATCCTTTTTTTATCTTACCATTTTTTTCTTCTGATCTTGAAACAACACATTATTTTTCTATTCATAAATATGTGAGATTCAGGAGTAATTTTTTCTTTTCTGCTTGAATTACAAAATGAAAATGAATGTGTGCTCTTCCCTGAGTGTGTGGTTTATGAATTAATAAAGTTACAGTTCCTGGTCTTGTCAGTATTCTTAACTCTGCCAGCATATTTCAAGGCCACCAATCTCAGGCACCCCTGATGTCATGTGGGTACCAGGAATAAAGAGCAAATCTCATAAGGGGCTGGCTGTTAAGCACCACTTCAGGTATAAGGAGAAATGCAAACTTTTCGCCATATAGTTTTTCATTCCACTGAAGCTTTTCCTTTGGCTAACTCATAAAAATTTATATTTTCACTTAGAATGCTATAACACTTTTACCAATCTAATCACTGAATATATATTTGTTTTTAAGGAATTGCCCTGAAATTCTGCCTTTCATTTACAGTGCAAAATGTGCAAACACTTTCACATCCTAAAATAGAATGAAATTCAACTATGTATACAGTTTTTATAATAAAAGGCTTATGTAGGTTGCGACAGCCTATGAAAAGGAATAATTTAAAATATATGCTATCTGATTTTTAAGTCTTGAAATGTTTTGTAATATTTGGTATAAAGCAGATGAAATATAGTATTGTTACCAAAAGAATATCTATTATATATCTTCCTACTTCCTTTGAAACGTTTTTTCCTAAATCAAATGAATAAATTTCCGTTGGGGAAAATTGTTTCTCCTCTACAATTAAGCTCTTGAGTAGATCAACACTTGCCATTTGGTGTGGTGGACTGGACTTTTCCCCTCAATGTTACTCTAAGTTGTGTAACGTTTGCAGAGGAAGTATGCTATCTAGGAGCTGGAACCAATTTTTAAATTTGCATAAAACACATGTCCAGTCAGTTGAACTGCTGACTTAACTGCACCTTTTAAAGATAGAGTAAAGCTCTGCACAAATGGAGAAAGGTTGAGTTATGCCAGTGAGAACCATTTAGTCAGCTGCTTGACACTTATTGGACGTGATAATCAACATGCAGAATAGGCAGTAAACTCTGCTGTATGGTATGGCTTTTAAATCCATAGAGTATGCAAGAAATTCTCCCAGACCACTTTCAGCTCAGAGATATGTTAAACCAAAGATGTGTGACTCTGAGGCAGCCCCAGGGAGGACCGAGGGAAAGGGCCAGCTGTGCTCCTCAGCAGTGACCCTGCTTATGGGACAAAGAAATAGTGCCTGTAAGAAAGAAGCCAGCCTGGGAAGATTTGATCAGAGTTGAGACGAAAGGAGGAAAGAAGGGAGAGGAAAGAAGTTATAAAAGGCAGGAAGGGATTAAATTGCAAGAGTGAACATTGACAATATATCGGAGGAGAAAAAGGTATTGACCAGTTGTCAAAAAGCTACATCTATGGGGACGCGATGGGCGGCTAGGGAATGGGGTCAGGGAGGATCTTTTACTTATGCTAAGAATAGCCCAATATGGCACCCAAATTAGAAAACTGACTCCATTAGCCTTAGGTATTATTTTACAGTCTAAATTAAATTTGACAAACAACAACAAATAAGTAAACTAATAATTTTGGCCCAACCTTCATATTAATTTTATACTCTCCAGGCATCTATATGCGTGGACCCACAGTTAGAGGATCCCAAAACTCACAGCCTTATTGGACTCTCCTGACAAACCATGTTCTCAGGAACTTCCTAATAAACCATGCCTATTTAGAATGAATTAACCTTTGCCCAGGCCCAGCTTGTGAACTTGCCCTATACATATATAGGTTATATATATACATATATATACGCCATATATATATATGTAGGTTTTATATATATATATAACCTATATATTTAGGTTATATATATATATTTGTGTGCAGGTTAAGATCATCTCTTGTGCAATTACATTCCAATGCTATTTACGTATGTTATGTGAGTACAGCTAATAATCAAAAATAATATGATTTAAATATCTCCCAGCATGATGAAACAGTAGCGTCGAGGGTAAGTTGGGCATTCTACTAATAGCAGAAATTATGAGATAGAGAAAGTTGTCATTTTAGACTGAGAAGAATATAGATAGAGGTTATAGGGAGCGCTCGGTAAGGAGATAAACCTATAGAATGTGCAGTGGGGAAGAAAAGCTTTCTTATTTAGCAAATATTTTCTGTTTCTAGATTATTTTTGCCAGCCTTTTGCAAAGGATGTTTCAGGAATAATGGTTCCAACAATGCTCTGGTAAAGAAAAAAAACAAAAAAGTTTCATGGTGAAATGAGTGTGAGAATGTGGCATATTAAACCTCCCTTTCGGAGATTCCTAATATCTGTGAGCAAAATAAAGGTTAAGTAATGTTGTATAGATTTTGAAAACCTGTTTAAAATAGTTTTATTTGTCTGACCCTAATAACTTCCTGTACTTAACCTAATAACTTCCTGTAATGACATTACTGTTCTGCAATGTACAATTTTTTAAAACTGACGTATTTTTCCATTCATCTGCTTATCCATTCTGGTGGAGTAAAATCCTCTCAGCCATTACTTTTCTTCTTCAAAATATTTTTGCTTTTCTTCATCTGTTTAGTTTTCTAAATTAATGTTACAGTTTTTTTCAAATTAAAACAACACAGTTTTTAATTAGCATTCATTATTAGTTTAACAGGGAAGAACTCATATGTTTATTTTAATTAATCTACTCTTTGAGAACGGATTATATCTTCATTTGTTCAAGTCACTATTTATGGAAGGGAAAAGTACTCAGTAAATGTTGAAAGTTTTCTTTATATAGGATTTATCTTATTTTGTTGTTAATGTTGTATTGTTAGTGAGCTCTTTAGTCTCAGCAAATAGGGTATTTAGGTACTTGGTAGAAAACTCTATTGGTATTTGTTCCCACATTTCTTGTATACTAGCCAGTTATCTGAGCTATTGGAATTTTTTTGGATGATTTCCTTTGGTTTTCTAGATTAATTTATATCATCTGAAAATAATAATTTTGTGCGTCTATTAGCTTTTTTATTGAGAGACCTCTTGTTTCTGCTTTGTATCTTGTATTGGTCTGCAAAATAGAATTTAGGGGTAATAACAGACATCCTTATCCCATTTTTTATGTTAAAGGGAATGACTAAATTTTTCAGCATTAAATAAAATGTTGGCAGTTGATTTGAGGTGAGGACTAATTATCTTGTTAAAGAATTATTCTTCCAGTCCTAGATCACAGATAGCTCTATACAGAAACAGAAACATTGTATCATGGGCTTTTGAAATCTTTCTCAATGTTCGTATGGTTTATCATTATTAACCTTTTGAAATTACATATTAATTATGTTAATAGATATCCTAATAAATAAACTGCCTTTACATTCCTGGATAACACTAGTTAATTATGTTAGAATTTTTTTAAATATCCCAAGGAATATGATTTACTATTACTGTTTAAGATTTTTTTGCACATACATTCCTAACAATTGTTCTGAGATTTTCTTTTTTTTTAAGGATTGGCACCTGGGCTAACAACTGTTGCCAATCATTTTTTTTTTTTTCCCCTGCTTTATTTCCCAAATGCCCCCCCTCCCCCCCGCCCCACCACCCCTGGTACATAGTTGTATATCTTAGTTGCAGGTCCTTCCAGTTGTGGGATGTGGGACGCCACCTCAACGTGGCCTGACGAGTGGTGCCGTGTCCGCGCCCAGGATCCGAACACTGGGCTGCCGCAGTGGAGCGTGCAAACTTAACCACTCAGCCATGGAGCCAGCCCCTGTTCTGAGATTTTCTTTGGCTGAGGAGAAGGGAGAATATGGAAAAGATCTTTTCCAGATATTTATAGTAAGGATATTGTCCATCATTTTATATGCTCCAAAATGATTTATTATTTTAATACATAAGAATATGAGCTCCTTAAAGATTCCCACAAATTAACCACAAAAACATGCAACCTAGAAATCTACAAGAAATTTTTTGATAAGTTAAAAAATTTATTCTATAATTATTGACCTGTTGAGGCTTCTTTTAAAATTTTATGTTTAAAATTTCTTTTTATGTGTTGATTTTGGTAAAATTTAACTCCCCATTAAAACGAATTTGTCTATTTTCTTGCATTTGTCAAAAAGAAGAATGCAAAGCAGGTCTTGTTGAAAAAGGAAGGGTTGGAGTCAAGTAAATTTGGGAAACATTGGACTGAATAAAATTTAATAGGTTTGCTTACTGCAGAACTTCTCAGAATTCTCTAAGAGAGTCCTTTGAATCTCTAGTGAGAGAGACATACAGTAAGCAGGCAGCGATTCCCAAACCTAGGTACTAGGGAACTATTTTGCCCTGAGCATCCTGCAGATGGAAGACACTTTGAGGAGTGCCAATTTTTAGCATACCCATCATAGGGAAACAAATAGATACAGACATACAGGTAATTATAGAGTCATTTTTGAAACATTGCTATAATTTGCCTAGGAGTTTTAGCAATATTTTTAAATTAATCATAATTTGTCTGGATTGAAACTTTTCTTACAGTTTCAGAAAGCACTCGTGGCTTCCTCGTTCTCCACGCTTGCCAGTTATATAATGGTCACCTCTAATCAGTCAACAGATTTTCTTGAGGGTTCAACATACACAGAGTTATTTCTGCTTTGACCTTGTACCCTGGTCCAGATTTTCCCTTAGGCACTACTTGAATGTTCTCTTTTTAGAAAGGGTTAGTAGTCCTGTTGGCTACCATTTAGGAAAGAAATTCTGAGTGAAGACTCACTAAAATAAACTACAGCAGATGAGAGTTGAGGATTCTTAAAAAGACATGGCCTAAATGAGGGAAAACGTAGACACATTTCCTATGCAAAACTACAGCGCCCATGACACACAGGACCTTTCTTAGCTGAGGACTTTGACCCGCTTAACCAATGATACAGTGAAGGCAAAAGCTGAATTATTATCATTTTTGGAAGACTGGGACTGGGCCCACTGGCAGACACACACAGACTCACACACACACATTTACACAGATATGCACACACACCCCTAAACTTTATTTAGCCAACACAAGTCAAAGACACACAAAAGGAGAAAAGGTAAACTTTACCTCTTTCCTAATTTTGCCCAAATTCAGCCTAAATAAATCTTATTTTTTACAAAGTCACACTCCCCTATCCATGGAGTTCAGTAAGATCCACCTTAATGTTGAACTGTGAGTACCGTTTATTTAATCTGCTCGCATACTCATGATCGCCAGCTACAAAAGGTCATTTGCTCAAAGTGTTTGAGTAGCTTTCCTGCAGCACAGTTTCTTTAGACCTAATCAGTTGGGTCACATAGGGCCCAGAATGAGGAGCCTCCTACTATTCAGAGGAAAGAATAATAATCAAAATTTAAATATCCTCACATAGTTTTGTTACTTGTCAAGAAAAACGGGCTCCAACTTTGTATCATTCTTAGTGTGCTCATATAGCCAAGATTTCTGGTTATAACAATTACAGATTAAAGCACTGAGACCAAAACATGCAAGATAAGCTCACCAGCCTGAGAGTCTCTTGTGATCCACACATTCAAAGCAGGAACTGTTTTTGGCATCTGAGAAAAGACCCATCCATGCCACTGCCCAGGTCTTGGAGCTGATGTTTGTGGTTCTAGATTCTCCAGCCATTCTAGAACTTGACATTCAGGCAGGGAGAACAGAGGCCATAGCAGCACAGCAGGTGCTGAGAGGGGAAAGTCCACCATATGAGGAGCTCTGCTGTTCTGCTTCAGTAGACACGGTCCTCATTATCCCTGACCCCACTTTCAAATGAGGAGGAAAAGCCTCATGGTCTGGAGGAACCCAGTCCTTACATTTCCCTTGGCAAAAACAAAATAAAACAAAAAAAGACAAGGGGAAGGAGGGAAGGAGGAGGGCAAAAAGGTCAATTAGGCACATGTGTGTGGTGTTGGTGGATTGTAATTAGTCTTTGGGTGGTGAACATGATATAGTCAACACAGAAATCAAAAGATGATGTACACCTGAAATTTATATAATGTTATAAACCCATGCTATGGCAATAAAAAATAAATTAAAAAAGAAAAAAAGATTCACATTTGTCATTTTTGTGGTTTCAGCCAAGGCAATTTCCTATGACCTCTCCACACCATGAAGTGCAATTGATGAATTGTCTAAGTGACCCTGACTGCACAACTGTGCTGGCGGGAGTAACGATTCCAGCCTACCCAAACAGTCTGAAAGAGGAAGATGTCTGGGAAACAGTTGTCACCCCCTCGTGTTAGGAAAGGGCCGGGAAGAGTAGACAGTCAGAGGTATTCCTTGGGGTACCATGACCTACCTTTGAAATTAGTTCTACAAGCAAAACACTTGTGTGATGCATTTTAAGAGACAGAGTGGCTTACATTTAATGGGCGTGGGGGACTGGAATTGGCCACTCCAAGATACGTCTTTTTGGCATGAGGATTATTTTAGGCTGGTTACTTTTAAAAACTTCAGACATGAGAGAAACTCTGAAAAGCAGAATTTACTTTCCCTTTGTTAAGAGATATTTACATTTGTAAAGGAAATCTCCATCTGTAAAGGCGTCTCCCTCTCTGTACCAGGAAGAAGGGGGGATGACCTTATCAATGCAGAAGGCAAGGACTTAAATCTGCATAATAACCTGACTCTTGTTTACTGCACTTTTCTGGTAAGCTCCCATAACTGACTCCCCATCCCCAACATCCTCCTTTGTCTTTAACTGAGGATGGTATTTAAGCTGAGAACTTCTGCCATTTTGATGAGTTACTCAGTTTTTCTGGGTCTCTCCTATGTATACATGTTATAAAGCTTTGTTTAATTTTCTCCTGTTATTCTGTCTCATGTGAATTTAATTCATTGTCCAGCCAGAAGGGCCCAGAGTGGGTAGAGGAAATGTCTTCCTCCCCTACATAGGCAAATAGCAAAATGAAGCAGTTTGTGTAGAAATTAGACCTGCCCAGCCCAAATCAAGTCTACCTATTATATATACTAGGCCCATGCTAATTGTGTGCTTTGCGGGGAGAGGGGGACAAGATAAAAAACACCTAGCTCTGTAAACTGTCAGCTCTGTTAGCTCTACGATCTAGAAGAGTTACCTGAACAGTGTTATACCCCCAGCACCTAGAATAGTTCCTAAACAGTATGATATTCCCATTATCTAGAACAGTATATGGCACACAGTAAGCATCAAGTAAGTACTTGCTAAATCAATGAAATAATCTTAGTTACTGCCTCACGGCCACTCACAAAGGAGCGGCTTTATGTCATGCTTGAGACCAGGAGTTGCAGATTTTAGTTCCTAAACAGAAACAGAGCTCTACTCGGCTCTCTTGCCCACCAGGGGGGAGATTTGTGTCATCAAAGAGGAGAAGCTGCATTACTAATACCTTCTTTGCCTCATCCATCATCATGAAACTCCACAAGCCAAGCCCCATGAAGCACATCTCCTACCTGCCCTGCCCCCGCATTCCTTTCCTTCTCTGAGGGGTTCTTGGAGCGGCAGCCCCTGAGTCTCAGAGCTCCGAGCAGCCACTGGCTGTCACTGTCAGAGGTGCTCCTGGCTACTCTGGAGGCAGGCATGGAGTGGAGCTGGGTTACTGGGGAGTCAGGGCTCCCTGGGCCTGTCACTCAGGAAGAATGATCTGGGCTCAGTGACAGCCTCCTGACCCTAGGGGATAAACCACCTCTGAGGGTGCACCAGATCAGAGGGAGCAAGGCATGCTCCTCACGCTTCTCCTCCCATCCCTATTGTACCCTTGCCTGGAATGTCCACGTGTTCCTGCTGTGGCTATTGTTTCCTTTTGCTTGCCACACAGGACTCATTGGATGGGGAGGGGAGTTTGGCAGTGAATTCAATTAGGAAAAAGGCAAGCAGGAAGGAGAAGAGAGTGAAACCACTTTCCAGATGTGCAATTAATTCCTAGCAAGAAAAAAATTACTGATGGTGATGTTTTGTTTGGTTCAGTGAATTAAAAAGATTGGAGCTAGAATAAAGTGTAAGTAAAGAAGAAATTTCTTCTTTAAATCAATTCTTGGTTGCTCAAAATACCCAGGATAAATTACAGTATGAAAGAAATGATGCTGACCATATGTTGTCAAAATGTGTATATATTTCTGATTTGTTTTAAATAAATTATATACTAGTAAAATTCATTATTAGCATTGAATATCTTCCAATTGTCTTAACTGATTTTAACTAAGCTGTTCTACATTTCTGGGCTGTGAGTGTTTTAAGGCACGGCCCATGGGCATTTTACTATTCCATATGCAGATTTTATAACTTTAAATTTACATTGTGTTGTAAGAGACAGGCTTTGCAGTCAGGTGACCTGGGTTCAAAGTGTCACTCAGCCACTGACTGTGTCATCTTGGGCAACCTTCCTGTAGCTTTTTTCATCTGTAAAATTGGGGATAATAATAGAACCTACCTCATGGGATTATTGTGAACATTACACGAAGCGATTACATGCAAAGACCGTGCCTGGCAGAGTCACACACAGTAAATATTAGCTATTTACTTTTGCTAATTAATTCTGCTCAACTGATAAGAAAACCAAGGACCATTTCAAATCAACTATAGTGTCCAAATACTTAAAATGGGATATTATTGTGCTCTTTATATATTTTGGGATTTTCTGAACTTTTTTGCAATGAGCAAACAAATAAAAATTGATCTATAACTATAATATGTAAATAGAATAAATTCATCCAAATAACAGAAATCATTAGTAAGCTTTTAAAAAATGAATCAGGCTTTAAAAGTTTGGTATTGGAGAGTTGGAGAGATGCATTCATATGTAGAGCCTGTTTCAGCAGGAAGGCATTAATCCTGTTCATTTGAAGTAAAGGTCAATAGTAAAAATAGTGAGGAGGGTTGAATGAATTCGCTAAGAACATCTCATTACTAATTGTCCTTTTCCGGACTGCAGACGATAACATAGACACTAGCACCTCCTTAGGGTTGAGACCAAAGAAGAATGTGTCATCCATCTAGAAATTATAGAACCTTCATTTTTAATGTCAACTGCCTCAAATTCTATATTTTTGTGTAAACCACACAAGTAGCTAGGATTAAGTAAATCCTTTCACTTTTCAACTAGTTTTTATGCACAAATATATACAAACACACAATATCAAATTATTAACTATGAGTTGTGCCCTGTCGATTCATTCAGTCACTTTAAAAACTGTGATTTTTATAAAAGCAAAATAATTAAAATTTAATATAAACATTTATTCTCAAGCATAAGCAAAGCGGAGTCATTCCTATATCATTTCAAACAATTAAAAACATAAAAATACCCCATGGGTATTCTCACAAACTCTTTGTGACTTCTCAAGTCCTGCTTTCTTCATTCACATTATTCTCTTTTAATTACATGATAATAATGACATCTGAAAATCATTTTTGAGACTTTTAGTTTACTTTTTTTAAAAAAGTAAATCTTGGAAGGTAAAAAGGTTGAAAATATTTGATTAGGAGGTAAAGTACATCTCCATTTAAAGATGTTTTGAAGACAAAAAATAAAGTTTTACTCCCTCTGATATTCTCTTTTGCTAAGACTTAGCAATTCATTTTTCTTCTGAAATCTCTACATATATCATCAAACGGTGGTGGTCATGGTAGTTGTGGTTGGTGGTTTTAAGAAAATATTTTTTTGGACACCACAATTTTTGTAATGTTTATTTAAAGCTCTATATTATGAGGGACTGAGTTAAAGATAATTCCTTTATGAGGAAGACAGCAAGCTTATCTTGACATAAGGAACAACCATCACAACAAATACAAAAGATCTTTAAAAGCCAATCAGCCCCAAACCAGTTCAGCTACTGCTGGAGGATACGTTTGCCATCCCGTTTCAGACGAACCGTCTGACCTATAGCTGCAGCTCACAGCCACCAGGGGTCAGACTTTTACATCTGTCCCTAATAGACACTAAACTTGAGTCTGAGACCACGGTGTCTCTTTTCCCAACACTCCATTTTCTTCTTCCATTTAGCTTTCTCACCACCAAATATAATATAAGGAGATTATATATAAATATAAGAAACACATATGTTACTTTCCCAAGTGAAACAACCTCAGGAGAAAAAGAGAAGGAAATGGTGGAAATTAAGAAGACTTCTAAGGGGAGAGCTCTGGTACTAAGAAGGAAGGACAAGAACCCAACAGGCTACAAATCATTTTGAAAAGACAAGGAGAACACAAAAAATCTATATGAGCGATCTGGTGATCACAATTGTTTTCAGAATGGTAGTGGCGGTGGTGGTGGTGGCACCGTGGTAGCCAGCATCTATTGAATGCACTGTTCTAAACACTTTACATATTATTATAACCTCATTTTAAGGTTGAGAAAACCAGGCACAGAGGATTTTCTAATAGTTATCAGGAGCCTGGAAAATGTTGCTATCTTTTGCAATATAATCTCACATTTGAGAATTTGGACAAAGAATTCAAATGGAGGGAAGCCAACAGCTTCCCACTGTTGACATGAAGATATCATATTAATCCCAGGGTTATTTATAACAGAATTTGGAAACAACCAAACTGTCTAATAATAGAAGAATAACAAAATAAAATAGTAAATATTTTGTAGTCCTTACAATTGTAATTATGAAGGTTAGAAGCAACGAAAAAAAAAGTTAGGTGAAAAGAAAAAAGCAATTGAGGAAGTTGTACCTGTGCCATAAATAAAACTCTGTAAAATATGCACATTTATGGAAAAGAATAAAGAAATATGACAGAAAAACAATGTACGTGTTACGGTGTAGGATTGTATATAGACATTTTTAAAGTAAAAATCCTGGAAAACATTTTAAAAATATTGCCAAAGGATACAATGTGAAAAATTTTCCTCAAGGGACCTTCGAACATAAGCAAACTCAATTTATTTCACATAGTTGGCGATCTCCCCAGGGTAGTCCACCAGTCATGTCCAGGCCTTTCTACTAACCATGTCCAGGTTGGCCAACTACATCCCTCAAAGCACCCACAAGATTCAGCAATAATAGTTACTGTTTTTAGTAATAGTAATAATAACACACCAAAAGTGTATAGAGCTTTATGGTTTTGAAAAATGTTTTTGCTTAGCTTATTTCAAGCCCAATTCCTTATGAACAAACATTAGATTCCTGTGATGATCTCGGCAGAATGATATCCCAGGAGAGAGCACTGAGAGAAATTCAGATGGGTATGGGTGCGCTTTGGACAATATAGAAGCAACTTGTATAATAAACAGGGCACAGCCACACCTAGCATTCCAACAAACCCCATGGTACCTCAACGCCACAAAGGTGTAACACACCAGAAATGTGAACCATCCCATAGGTGCATTCTTACAAAGGACAGAAGGCTTTCTCAAGAAATAATGGATTATCTCTTTCTCTCTGAATTCCTTTCCTTACCCTACTTCCTTCCCAAACAACTGCTCTTTGTGGTTTCTAAATCTCTTTATCATCGCAATCTCCCCAGACCAACTGAATAAGTGCAGTGTCTGAAAAATTGTATTTTCCAAAATGACCCCCAGCTTTTAAAAGTCAAAGCAATATCTTTTTTAGAGAGAAAAGCCAAAGGGGTAGAAAACTGTACCCAACTTTTAAAATTTTACCCTTTAGCTCAGGCATAGATAGGTCCTTCACTGGACAGGAGTATTCTTTTTAAAGAATCACCTACCAATTAGGAAATGAGAAGCCTGCATACTCCACACAACCTCCAGGTGTTGGTGAAAACCCACAGTTGCTCTTCTTCATACCTCCCCACACACTGTCCACATTGGACACACGCAAATCAAAGAGAGTCTAAAATGCCTCTTTACCTCATTATGGGAGAGAATAAATCCAGAAATGCAGTAATAGCACTACCATCAGAGAGAGGCAGAAAATGCAGCAATAGATATTCCCATGTGCTCACTACAGCAGGCAGCTGGTTTTGTTCAGAGCAGATTTCAAAGAGCAGATAACTCTAGCAAAAGAGTGATAAAAACTCTGAGCTTAAAAGAAGTACAGGCCAAACCCTTATAAAGAGAGGTGCAAAAGTTCTCAACAAAATACTAGCAAACCAAATTCAGCAGCACATTAAAAGGATCATACATCATGATCAAGTAGGATTTATCCCTGGGATGCAAGGATGTTTCAACATATGCAAAGCAAGTAACATGCAAACTACATTAATAGACTGAAAGAGAAAAATCATATAATCCTCTCAATAGATGCAGAAAAAGAATTTGAAAAAATTCAACATCCTCTCATGATAAAGAATCATAACAAATTGGGTATAAAAGGAAATACCTCAACACAATAAAGGCCATAAATGACAAACCATGGCTAACATCATACTCAATGGTTAAAGGTTGAAGCTTTTTCTCTAAGATCAGGAACAAGACAAGGATGTCCACTCTCACTACTCCTATTTAAAGTACTAGTTAGTACAGAAAGTCCACAATAATCGGGGGGGGGGGGGATGGAAGAAGAAATAAAAGCCATCTAAATTAGAAAGGAAGAAGTAAAATTGTCTTGGTGTACAGATGATATGATTTTATATATAGAAAAATCCTAAAGATTGCACCAAAAATCTGTCAGAATCAATAAATGAATTCCGTAAAGTTGCACGATACAAAATCAACTTACAGAAATCAGTTGCATTTCTATACAATAACAACAAACTATCTGAAAAAGAAAGCAACTCCATTTACGATAGCAACAAAAACAGCAAAATATCTAGGAACACATTTAACCAAGGAGGTGAAAGATCTGTACACTGCAAACTATAACAATCTGAGAAAGAAACTGAAGAAGACACAAATAAATGGAAAGATCCATGTTCATGGACTGGAAGAATTAATGTTGTTAAAATGTCTGTACTACTCAAAGCCATCTATAGATTCAAAGCAATCCCTATTAAAGTTCCAATGGCATTTTTCACACAAACAGGAAAAACAATCTTAAAATTTGTATGGAACCACATTAGACCCAAAGCAGTCTTGAGAAGGAAGTGCAAAGCTGGAGGCATTACACTTTCTGGTTTCAAACTATATTACAAAGTAATAATAATCAAAGTATGGTATTGGCATAAAAAAAGATACACAGACCAATGGAATAGAATCTAGAGCCCAGAAATAAACCCTCATACATGCAATCAACTAGCATTTGACAAAGGGGCCAAGAATACTCAGTGAAGAAAAGATAATATCATCAATAAATGGTGCTGGAAAAACTGGATAGCCACATGAAAAAAGAATGAAATTGGACTCTTCTCTAATACCACTCACAAAAATTAACTCGAAATGGTTAAAGACTTAAACATAAGACTTGAAATGATAAAACCCTTAGAAGAAAACACAAGGGAAAACCTCCTTGTACATTAGTCTTGGCAACAATTTTTTGGATATGACACCAAAAGTACAAGCAACAAAACAAAAATCAACAAGTAGGACTACATCAAACTAAAAAGCTTCTGCACAGAAAAAGTAATCAACAAAATGAAAAGGCAACCTATGGAATGGGAGAAGTATTTACAAGGCATATATCTGATGAGAGGCTAATATCCAAGATATATAAGGAACTCAGCCAAAAAAAAAATAAAACGCAATTAAAAAATGGGCAGAGGAACTAAATAGACATTTTTGCAAAGAAGACATACAAATGGCCAACAGGTACATGAAAAGATGCTCAACATCACTAATTATCAGGGAAACGAGAATCAAAACCACAGTGAGATATCACCTTACACCTGTTAGAAGGGCTATTTTCAAAAAGACAAGAGAGAACAAGTGTTGGAGAGGATGTGGAGAAAAAGGAACCCTGTGCACTGTTGGTGGAAATGTAAATTAGTACAGTCACTGTGGAAAACAGTTTCAAGGTTCCTCAAAAAATTAAAAATAGAATTCTCATATGATTCAGCAATTCCACTTCTGGGTATACATCCAAAGGAAATGAAAGCAGGATCTTGAAGAGATGTCTGCACCCCTATGTTATTACAGCACTATTCACAATAGCCAAGATACGGAAACAACTTAAGTGTTCAGCAGCAAATGGATGGATAACGAAGATACAGTATATAAATATACAATAGAATATTATTCAGCTATGAGAAAGAAGAAAATCCTGTTATTTGTGACAACATAAATGGATCTTGAAGGCATTATGCTAAGTGAAATAAGTCAGAGAGAAAAACAAGTACTGTATCACCTTCACTTATATGTGGAATCTAAAAAAGCTGAACTCATAGACACAGATGGTAGAATGGTGGTTGCCAGGGGCTGAGGGGTAGGGGAAATGGGGAATGGTCAAAGGGTGCACACTTCTCATTATAAGAGGAGTGAGTTCTGGGGATCTAATGTAAAGCATAGTAAGTACAATTAATAATACTGTATTATACACTTGAAAGTTGCTAAAGAGTAGATCTTAAATATTCTCACCACAAAAAAAAAGGTAATTATGTGAGGTGATGGAGGTGTTAACTAACCCTATGTTGTAATCACTTAGCAATACATAAGTGTATCAAATCATCACATTGGCCACCACAAATTTACACAATGTTATGTCAATTATTTCTTAATAAAGCTGGAAAAAAAATTATTTTAAAAAAAGAAGTAATATTATCCACTTACCCACAAGGGTGCTGACATACGAGAACACACTCCAGTACAGACAGCATAGGGCCACAATAGTCTAACACACAGAGAAGGGGGTAAGTGCTGATTCATTTACCCAACAAATATTGCAGGGCATCTTCTATGTGCCCAACACTGTTCTAGGTACTTGGGATACATGAGTGAACAAAACAGACACGATGCCTGTCCTTGTGGAGCTTACATTCCAGCAGGAACTTGGACAACACAAACTAGATCGGAATGGAATATATTCTCTCAGCCACGCTCCGGGCCAATTCCATAGGAAGAAAGAATTGGAAGTCTTTTCAAGGCTCCACAGCACGTCTGCACATTCCTTGTCATGTGTGTGCATGTGGTGTGTGTGTAGATGTTTATATAATTACTATCCCACAGTGTTGATTAATTATCAATCATTCATTTATTTATCCATTTCATAAATATGTGAGTTTCCCTGCCCATGGATAGATTATGAACTTTTCTATTTTTATAAAGTAGTTAGTTAAATTACCCCTTCAGGGATTATGAATATAGACACCTCAGCTGGGTAGAACCCTCCCGACTATTAAAATCAAGATTCTGGTCCTTAGAACAAAAACCCAAGAGTGCGCTCCTAAAGAATACCTCTTTGTGGAAGTTTGTTTTTTATCAAAGTTTTATACTTTTTATTGGAGTTCCTTTTTTTTTGAGGGGATGACACAGGACACTTACAATACCTTGTGCATTAACACATACTCACGTATCTGCTGCATGAGAAAATGTTGCTCTGGGGTTCCCACATGAAAAAAATAATCCAAAATAGGGCTTGTGCCGTTGCCGTTTCTCCTCCCTAATTGGTCAAACACTGTACTCAGCTTTGCAAAAAGGTGACTGTTTTATCCCAAAGAAATGTCTGAAAAGATGACTGAAAAGATGACTGTTTTATCCCAAAGAAATGTCATATTGGGACATGAGGTCAAGGTCCTTTGACTCTCAGGTTGTCAGCTTTGATAGGAACAGCTCTTACTCTATGTGGAATTGATTGAGGAACATGAAAATAAAGACACCATCATACAGAGAAAGAAAACAAGCCCAAAGATGTGTTGAAAGACAAAGAGTCCCCAGTCCTAGAGGAATCTATAGTGTTGAGAGTCCTCTCCATTACCTCTGGTGAAAATGCAATCCATTCTGGTTATTTGGGGTACTTATGTTCTATAAAGTCACCATAATCACTGAATTAGTGAAGGCTGACCCACTGCTCCTAGGGGAAATACAGGGTTATGTTCCTATGAGCCCCTGATCACATTTTCCTCAACCAAAATACCCTTTGTATTATACAGGCTTGTTAAACAAGCCAGTCTCATCAGCATTGAAAACCTGCTCTTCTACATGACCTTTTTCCTGTATAACACTTAGCAGGTGTTTCTTAAATTCTTCCAAAGCCTGCTGATCTGCAGAACCTGCCTTGCCTACAAGTCTAACATTTTTCATGCTGTATCACCTTTTGAAACATGTGAGCCAGCCAGCACTAACCAAAAAGAGTTTAACATTTTCCCGACCCTGGGTTATGAGACTGTAAATTTCTTTGGCTTTCAACCTCATAGTGCCACCTACTATGCTCTTATATCAATCATCATCTCATGAGTCCCCAAATTTAGCCACTTTTTCATCATTTCCGTCGCTTCATCACATACTACAGATGTTCCTTTAGCACTTTGTGGAGCACCCTCACATATAGATGAGCGAATTTCCCCTTCCTTTTTCAGGATGTATCATATTGTTGATTCATTTACATTGAACTCACAGCCAACAGCGGTATAACTCATCCCTAAATGAAGCTTATCTAACAAATGTATTTCCTCCAAAAGTCACACGGCGGCCTTCCTGTGCATAGGAACACTAGACAGCACTTCCGCACTATGCTTGGGGGCCATTTTAAACAGGACAGTCACCAACAAAAAGCACAAAGATGCAAAAATGTGACACCAAATAGATGGAGGAAGGACATATGTTTATAGTAGGAGAGCTGAAACAGGAAGGCAGAGCATCGCCTTGTCGGACGTCAGCTGGGTATATGTACGTATAGTGACTCAAAATTTTCACCAGTCTTCCCATATCCACAAATGACCACAAAAGCACCATGAGTATTGATTTGGGGTTTACAGATAAATTTTGTAGCAAGTAGGCTAATTTGCAAATATGGAACTGGCAAATAGTGAGGATTGACTGTACTTTGGAGTGAAGATGTTCTTTCATATTTTAAAAGGAAGTGTTCCATGAACATTTAATACTGTGCACACCTTAAATGTCATTGAAGAAGACACTGAAATTATGGAAATTAAGGCACTAAATCAAAATTTCATCCCCACATGCCCTGGTATCCTTGATGTTAGAAGAACAAAGGAAAACAGATACAAGTTGACTCAAATCCTAACTCCAAAACACACCTTCCACCTTCCAGGACCATCAGTTTGCAGAATACTTATATTGGTGAACCAATAATCTGGGTGTTACTCCTGGAAAAGACAGAAAATAGTTTCTAATCATCTACTTGGAGCCTTTTCTAATGCACAGCTGTGTGATCAATTTTAGGCGTGTTAATTTTAGGTCCTAGTTTCTTGAAATCCTTTGCTGGAGGTGTGATAACTTCAAGAAGCAACAGGGAATTGTAGTTAAGAGGACAATCTTCAAAGTCAGACCAACCTGAGTTCAAGTTCATGGGCCCACCATGTACACTGCATACCCTTGGACAATTCACTTACCTACTTTAAGCACCTTAGTTAAATAGGGGCAGTAATAATGCACTTCACACAGAGTCCATGCAAAGATCAAAGGGGAAACTGTATATAAAGCTCCTAACAACACAATAAACGTTTGAAAGTATTAGTTATTGTCGTCGTAGTGAGCAACATCCTGAAAGATCTGGAGAAAGTGAATGTTTCAAATGTTGTTTTCCAAAGTAAAGTCTTTATAACAAAACTAATAAAATGTCCATGAAAATAAAATTTCTATCTATCTAGAAAGAGAGCAAACTTTAAAGTTTCAGCTCCACAGGCAATTTTTGTTAGAAAATAGGGAAATGTGAGATACTGGTATAGTTCTTCCACCAACGCCAGCACTTCTCAACACTCTGAGAAGAAATTTTAAAATATTTTCCCTTTCAACTCTGCTCAAGTCTTTCAAATTTGAAACCATAACTGTCCTTACATAACTCTAAATGAATAGACTTTGCCACTTCCAGGTACACAAAAGGTTACATTAAAGGTGTGGTCACATGCTTGTCATGGCTAGAGGAGGAGCAAAAATCCTTCCCAACTCTACCCCAGCTTCCCTTTCTTACAGCTTTAAATCTTCTTATCTGTGGTTCCTCCTACAGCCCCCAAACTTCCTAGGAGAGTCAACAGGTCCCACAACACTCCTCCAACCAGTGTGGAAACGTGATAAACAAATCCGGATTGCAGTAACCAATTGATCTAAGTCCTTTGGGTATGCAGGTAATTAAACTTAAAATTATACAAAGAAAAATCCTAAATCTTAGTCATCTCAGGTCACCATAATTATCTGCTTCTTCCTTCTCTGGCTCTCGCTTTTACATAAATGTTGGTGTCTCTTTAAGCACACCACATGGGCAAATGAAACAATTTTTAAAGATTCAAATTATTTGGTTAGTGTTTATGAGACTTACTGCATTTGAAAAAAATGTGGAAATTTTTAGTCCTTTTTGACTTTTTCTAAACTTTCCTCTTTTTTCTTTTCCTCTTTAAATGTCTCTTTAAATACTTAAAGCAAGAAACTAAGTGCCATCCCTCAGCACTACATGCAGAAGGTCAACCACACTCCCTCTCAAAAATGTGTGTTTTCCTTTGAGAAGAAACCTCTGTGTTCTGCAATTAAATATCTGTTGCAATGCTGTATATGCTTAAAATATGATTAACAGTTTTTGAGAAAAAGGTTTTGTCTCTTTTTAGCTCTTTTCAGTGCTTTTAATGTTAAAGTATGTGATACAAGACATCTAGACATTTCCAAGACAAGGACCTCCTAAGCACCACAGTCAGAGGTGTGGTCCTCAACCTTGCAGGCTTAGAAACCTGAGAATTAACACCATCCCAGGTATAGATTCATATTAACCAAGTACACAGAGACTGATGAACCAGAATGCCAACTTACTCACCAACAGTGAACAGAATACCTGTAAACAAGTGAAAATGCTTGAATCATCAATGAGCACTTTCTCTCTCTTTAGGGAAGACACCAGGATGTCAGATGATAGGAAGGAAATTGCCCAGTCAGTGACAAATCTAGCAGAGTGAATGAGGGACGAGTTAGTGGTAGATACGTACTGTGGTTACAGAGACCTGAGTGCCCGTGTCTAAAGGCTGGGAAAGCACCCTCCCAACCCTGCATCCTGACTGCCAATTCTGTCGGTGAGTCTTCTATGTTCTAAGCTAATAGCTTCCTCCTGTTCACCCAGTCTATTTCAAAATATTACAGATTAGATTTTTGCTTATAATATTACAACTGTGTTCTAGACTCCCTATGATTATTCCCAGAACACTTCAGTGAGAGTTCAGGAAAACATGGCTAAAACCATAAAAATAATGTTGTACTAGTTGAGGGCCTGTTTATCCATTCATTCTAGAATATTTATCAATAAGCATTGAATGGACACGTTCCTTGGCACCATACAAGAGCACTGAGCTAGATGTTGTGAGAGTGACCAAAGAAATAGAAGATAGAATGACTTTCCAAAAATAAGAATCAAGGAGATTCTTAACTATGTGCTAACAGACAGACTTCACAGAAGGGAGAGAACACTGGGAGAACATTCACAGCTAGAAAGCTTTCCTGTAAGGGGTGGGATTTGAGCAAGACCTGGAGTGATGCACAGGATTTCAAAACAGTAACATGAGTAGATCCATGTAGAAGAAAATGAACACATTTACCATAACTTTAGCCAAACAGTCAAAAAATTATCTGATCCTGTTGGAAGAAGGAAAATTCCACTCTCACCGCACAAGATTTAACCACTTCCATCAATTGTCTGTAGGCAGTCCTTCACTATCTACTGCATTTTCTTTGTCAGCCAATTTATAACTTAAGAAAAATTTATGTTTTTAACTTCCATACAATTAATTAAAGGAAATTAATGCTCCCGACTACATAAAGGAGCATAGCACACCTCGCCCAATGAATCAATAACCCTGACTTAGGGTGCGGAGATGTACTTATTGGGGTATTTTTTTTGCTCTGTGGAAATCTATTACTGCAATTGGTTTCTCCATTACTGTTGGTTTCTCTGAAAAACGTGGCTTGTCTTCAATCTACATTCTACTAATTAGAAAGCCTTTGATCATTTGATGAGAGCAGATGCATTCCCATGCACTGCAAATTTAACTCTCCTAAAAAAGCTGTTGAGTATTTATAAAATATTGGCCTTACATTTTACAAGTTCTGGAACCTCCAAAATTTAAGAGAACATAAACATTTTAGCATAGAAAAGGTAATACAGTGGGCCCTCCATATATGCAGGTTTCACATCCACGGATTCAACCAACTGCAGATGGACAGGCCTATAATGGTTGTGTCTGTTCTGAACATGCACAGACTTTTTCTGGTCATTATTCCCTAAACAATACAGTATAACAACTATTTACATAGTATTTGCATTGTATTAGGTATTATAAGTAATCTAGAGATGATTTAAAGTATATGGCAGGATGTGCATGGGTTATGTGCAAATACCACACCATTTTTTATAAGGGACCTGAGCATCTGAGCATCCGCAGATTTTGGTATTGGGAGGTGAGATGGGGGTGGGGGTGGGGAGCTGGAACCAATCCCCCTTGGATACCATGGGAAGACTATAATTATCTTCCTGTGGTCATAAGGAAACCTCAGGTGACCCATGAGGCCAAGGATACACGGGAGTATGGTCAATGTCTCACTATCACGGATGTAGGCCTTGATAGGCTCTCCAGATCTCAGAACAAGTAGTCACCTGCGGCTAGAAGCAAAATCATCATATTTTACTGTATTTAAAACACTCAGGTAGAGCCTTTCATGTAAACATGGTCATACTTTCTTTTTTCCTCCTCCACTCAAGTTCACAAAGGAAAAAATCCTTTAGGGAAAATTAACAGTTGTTAGTAGTTAAGTTATGAGTAAGGAAAGGTGATCCTAAAATTTTCTCGTCTCGTTCACTGCAATGCTAAGTGAAGCTGTTCCTCAAGATGGCCATCAGTCCTTTAAACTGATAGGGATGTCACCCTCAGAGCATCTGAGGGGACTTCTTGGTTAATTCCCAGGATAACCCCAGTGGAGACCAACATGTGTTTACTTCATTTTGCTGATGGGGAAAGCAAAATGCACAAAATCCTATTATGCTGCCCCCTTTCTCTAGCCAATGAGTGATGAGAACAGATGCATGTTTTCTAGTTCCCCATCAGGGACCAGTTTTTCAGCCACCAGATCCCACTCAGTTATAAGGATACTCAACACTCATAACTTGATGACTCTGATTTCATCTCAACACTGAAATAACCACATACAGTAATAGCATGTGAGTGCAAAACCACACCTCCAGAACAAAGCATGTTGCAAAAACTAATTGCAATCTTGTAGAGTAAGCAAGCCTTTAAAAACAGTTCTCAAACATCATTATATGTATTAAAATAAAGTTTGGATTAGTCCTACCCATTTTAACAAGTGGCTCCATGTCTCTCCCTCCTAAATGAGTCTACACCAGTGTTTGTTTTGCTTTGGAAGCTATAGAAAAACTAAACAGCTTGCAAAAAAACAGATAAGGTGACAATCTGATCAGAAAAGCAAGAAAGACTCAAAGCCACCCCATCCTTCTCCCCTCACCTTACCTTCTGTTCCCATTACTGATTCTATAGCCTTTCTGGGTCTGCAACTTCACAACCACCAATTTCAGATCAATCCTTTGAGTTGATACATGAAAAACCTGAGACCCACAGAGTGACCCACAGACACAAGTTAATTATAAAACAGAGAGAGAAGACAAGGGATCTGGTTCCTAACTCAGTGTTTGATAGCATTGCCCCATCTTGCCTTTACTAGGTTAAGAGATTATGGTCATTCAATTAAGATATAGTCTCCCCAACTTCTGTCCCCTTCTTCTGTACCGTGAATAAATAAATGAATAAATAAATAAATAAATAAATAATATGAGATGAATTTCAAATAGCTTACCTCCTGAATTTTTTGTAGGTCCTGGAAACAACACTAAAAGATATTTTCATGGCTATCACAGAGCATCGAATGACTTCATGCACACACCCACAGCTCAAAATCTCATACTAGTGAGTTCAGCTTTCTGTCTATTTGTTAATTTTAGTCAAAGGGAAAAACAAACAATGAGTTTATTCACTGGCAATAGTGGTGCTACAGAGAAGTGACTGAAAACACATCCATCAATCATCAAAGAAATATCTGTTGACTATTTCAAAGGTGGTATGTATGTGAAATAACCAAATTTCCATAATCACTTATTCCAAATAAAATTTAACTGTGAGTCACAAAACCTGTACAAGTATAGCTCAAATCTGACTCCTTATGCAAATAGAAAGTGGCTATTCTACAATATTATTGCACTACCTTAACTTTTTCATTTTCCCGCTAAAAAATATAAAATTTAAAACTTTTCATATAATTTCACATATTGGAAATATGCTATTTTCATATTCATCTTTAAGATGGCCCTTTGAATAGATAAAATGAAAATTAAATTCTACAAAAAAATATATTCAACCAACATTTTACCTGTCCAATAGAGTCCAAATCTCAGTATTAAATATTCTCTATATAACTCTAAATATTATTCAACAGAATTTAGAACTGGTAGATTCAGACCTGAAATATTTGCTTTAAGCATTTTTCTTCTTTCTTTGTTAAAAATAACATTTCCGCATTATAACAAGGGTATATTGTTGTTGCAGAATATTCAGGAAATAATAGAAAAAAGCATAAAAAGAAAATTTAAAATTTATTATAATACTAACATCGAGAGGTAAATACTGAAAACATTTTTGTACTACATTTTAATAATTTTTGCATCCTATTGCCCCTCCTTCTTTGGTTTTAATGAATATTTTACCATGTTGTTAGATATTCTTAGAGAATACGATGTTTAATGACTGCCTGATAATCTCCTTCATTATAAACCATTTTATTTCATCAATTCCTAATGTTGAATGTTTAAGCGACTGTCTTTTTTAGAGAGCTGTAACAACCACTAACAGGAATAAGGCCACTGCTACTAATGACACCACCCACCCGCCTTGTGCCAATCGAGGACAGAGTTACAGCCCGGCATCCTCCCTCAGCCTCAGCAGGTTTAGGAACACAGTGAGGTCTGATCAGGTTGGATTTTGATGGAGGTGACCCCTGCAAGGCAGAGCCTATTTTCAAATTCTTTACTGCTGGGCTGCCATCCCTTGAAACAGTTGGTTCCTCTGAAACCCCAAACCTAAGGGTTTGTGAGGCCTTACCCATGCATGACTGTCTTGGCCACTATTCATTCCTAATTATTCTTGAGCAATATATCTCGACGAAGCCAGTTAGAACAGGACCGATCCAACAACCACTAGATAGAATGACTGCCCTACTTTGGCACAGCAGACACCTTTTATTTTGTTTTCAAGACCATATATGTACTGATTAAAAGCAGGAATGCCTGTTCAGGCCCTGTGAATGGAGGTGATGAATGGTATGTCTGAACAGCTTGGTCCCTGGCTTGGTGTCACTGAAATGCCACACTCCTCACTGAAGTCTGTTGATAAGCCTGACAGTGCTGAGCAACTTTTATCAGCAGACTTTATATCGGGGGACCCAAGCTTAAACTTAGCACATGGGGTGTTCTGTCAGCACAGAAGGCTTACACTATTAGTAGATCTAAATCGAGTCTAGATTGTGGAGCCAAACAAAAATCTAGGTCATTAAGTGCATAAAAGAAAATGTTACAATGACTCCAATCTAAATAAAATGCTGTTCTGAGGGAACCAAAGAAATTAATCTTGCAGTCTATTGGTAATAAAGAAATAGTTA
Source organism: Equus asinus (assembly GCF_041296235.1). Lineage (NCBI taxonomy): Eukaryota > Metazoa > Chordata > Mammalia > Perissodactyla > Equidae > Equus > Equus asinus. The sequence continues at coordinate 35,180,547 of NC_091792.1, forward strand.
CTTGTATACTGTTTTACATATGTTTGCTTAGTGCCATTCAGGGCAGCTTATTCTTTAGGCTATTTCAACTAAAGCACATTGGGGAAGGACCTGGGGTATTACCAGGAACCAACTAGGGATTTTTTAACAAAATATCTCTCTGATGTCTCTAGAGAGTTCATCTCTGGAGAACAAGTAAACATTACAATGCCATACGATCTTGAAAATGTAAAACTGTGAAAGAAAATAAGATGCCCAGGGAAATCCTAATTCTTGAGACAAAATTCAAAGACGTTGTTGACAGAAATTTAAACCCTTGACATTTATCAAACACAATGTAAAGTAGAATAAAATATAGTTTTCACACAATAAAATGGATGCAAAATGAACTGGAAAAAATTCAATAGTTTTCTTTAGGGACCATCAAAAGCCATGATATCTTCCAAATATTCACCAGAGTTCAAGGCTAATGAAAAACATGTGTGAAAAGTATTTGATAAATAGATTTTACTGCTCAGTAAAGGAGAAATACACTAAAATTGCCTTGAGTATGCTCGATTGTGAGAAGAGAAGCTTTGGACCTATTCCCCAATCCATTTTTTTTTAATATGAGAATCAAAGCTGACTAAATTTAGTTCCTTCACTTATTCTTACCCATCACGTGCTGGAAATCCAATGAGAAAGAGATTTTCTGGAAAATGAAACTTTTGGAGAAATTCCTGAAAGCACAAGAGAAAGCCATGAAACAAGGGAAATAAAGACAATATAACTTGAATAACCACAAATTTAATAATCAATATGTAAATATAATCATGGGAGAATCTTCCTAGGAAAACCATATTAGAATTACTTTCTGCACTTTTAGGAAAAATGGTGACCTGAATACATGTAGGTAACTCTCCTATTGAACGTAAGATAGAGAAAAAGCAGCATCAGTGACAGAAAATGAGGAAGACTATCAAGACTATGACAGAAATGTTGAAGAAGTGTTACTAGCTATCATGCAAATAGAACACAGTTGAAAAAGATACAGAGGCTGTGGTAGGCAGAGTAATGGCGCTCCCAAAGATGTCCATGTTCTAATCTCTGGACCTTTAAATATGTTACATTACATGAAAAAGGAGAATTAAATTTGCAGATGGAATTAAAGTTGCTAATCAGCTGATCTTTAAATAGTGAGATTACCCAGGTGGGCCCAATGTAATCACAAGGGTCTGTCAAATGGCAGAGGGAGACAGAAAAGGAGTTCAAAGTGATGAAGAGTAAGAAGAGCATGACCCATCTTTTCTGGCTTTGAAGATGAAGGAAGAGGACCACAAGCCAAGGGATGCAGGAGGCCGGAAAAAGCAGGAAAAGGAGAGGAAATGTTCCTAGGGAAAGGAAGGCAGCCCTGCCAATGCCTGATTTTAACCTGGTGAGATGTATGTCACACTTCTGACCTCCAGAACTGTATGACAATACATTTGTGTTGTTTAAGTCATTGAGTTTGCGGTAACTTGTTTTTGTCAGCAATAGAAAACTAAGACAGAGGCCTCTTAAGAAAGTAGTGTAGAAATGGATAGAGAAGAGCCTGAAAATAATAGAAGAGATCCTTTCAAAAGGTCCTGACTAGAGGGGCAAGGTCTGATAACAAGGCAGGGTCTTGGAGAAGAAGCAGCGCACCACCTGGAAAGCCTCTTCGCCACCAGAATCAGCGGCATTCAAAGCCATCGTGACAAAAGGCCCAACGGCTCACAAAATGAATACATAAAAGAAAGCCAAGAGTGGGGTAAGGATTCTATAAGATTTGGAGAGTGGACATTTATACCTGAATGTGGATGGTCACCTTACAAAGGAGACTAGGCACAGACACACCACATAGCTGGTGTGGAATGACCCAACAGAAAAACAGATACAGGAAACTCCTCCTCCAAAACAGAAACAAAATGTTCCTCTACTGGGATAGCCCAAAAGCTGCTGCTCACTTACCACACCACTTCTCTGGCAGCCCAACTACTGAACAAGTAATGTAAATTTATATCAACCAGACACTGTTATATGAAAGGAGATAGCAAGAGATTGCAAGGCACAGCTCCCATACTGTTTATGGGCTTGGATAGCCTGTTCTTCATTCAGGAACAGAGAGAAAAAGATTCTCCTACATAAAAGAGGAAGAAGATATCACCAAGATACAGAAGAAGAGAATACTATTGATAAAGGCATTACACAAAAAGAGAAATGTTGGTCAGAAAGAGACCCTATGCTTTCAAAATGCAGAATGTAAAAGAAAATATGAGATGAAGAAACAACAGAGTAAAATGAAAAATGAACTGTTAAATAGCAGTAGATAAAATATTCCTCCAAAGAAACAAAAGTTGTGGGAGACATTAGAATATTCATTAGAAGAAAATTAGACCAAATGCATAAGACAGAGGACAGAAAACAGAAATCTAACATAAAAATGATTATTATTTTTAAAGAGTCTAAAACAGATAGACAAAAGTAATTAAGATGTAATCAGATATTTTCCTGAACTGAAAAAGACATTAATGTGCAAAACAAATGGATTTACTGTAAATCAGATGATGGTACTGAAGAAAGACGAGCCTTTAGATACATTCCAGAGGAATAAAATTAAATTCCAAGAATAAAGAGAGAACACAACCAGAATCCAGGGAAGGGGGAAAGAGTTAATCTCAGATTTCTTTTCCTCAACCTTAAAAACCAAATGAGAGTGGGGCAATGTCTACTCTACAGAGTGTTTAGGGGAAAGTTTGGGTATTTTATAATCAGCCAATTTGTATGGTCAGTCATTCATGTACAAAGACATTGAAAGATACATACAACTAGATTAGTCTCACTCATAGAAGTGCTCTGACCTCATGCACTAACCACCCCCCAGCCCGCTCCAGTCATCCTGGCTTCCTTGAAGTCCTTAGAAATAGCAACCTCTCTCCCTCTCTCTCGTATTTAACATGTACAGTTTCAGCTGGTGCAAGGCAATAAGCCTGCCAATACCTTGATCTCAGATTTCTAGCCTCTAGAATTGTGAGAAAATAAATTTCTGTTGTTTGAGCCACCTAAGCTGTGGTATTTTAGTATGGCAGCCTAGCAAACTAATACAAAAGACGACAACAAATGGTTCTGTCGACTGAACCTAAGGGCGCTGCTGCTGAGAGTGTAAGTTGGTACCACTGTTGTGAAGGGCAATCTGCAACATGGAGCAAAAGCTTCCTAGTGCTGAAATGCCACTGAGGACATTCATCCTAAGAAGACCACAGGGATATACAGAAAATCTATGCGTAAGGGAGTTCATAGTAGGAAAAAGTATATACATATATCACATATACTATATTAAAGGGTTATATATATATTATGGGTTTAATGCATGTATTAAAGGTTTTATGTGTATATATGTCATCAAATGAGTACATAGATAAATAGTGGCACCATATAATGGCATCCATTAAAATCATGTAATAGAAGAATGTTCAGTAATATGGGAAAACACACGATATATCATTGAGTGAACTATTCAAAGTACACACAATATTTACTAAATGGTCACACTTTTAAAAAAGGTATCTTCATTATTATTGCTTTCTACATAACCAAGCATTTTTATGCTGTATAATAAAATGCTGACAATTATCTCTGGATGATAAAGTTATAGATTTAAATTTTCTTTACTTTTTATATTTTAAAAATTTTCAAAATCAATCATGTATTAATTTCATAAGTGGTTTCTTTAAAGAACCCAGCTGTAAGGGAGACTACAAGGCAGCCCTGTAACCTCTTACTTACTCTTTAGGAAACAGAAAAAGAAAGGAAAACTCCCAGTAACATTGAAACCTAAGCGCCAGAATCTGAGATGATTCTCTACTAATGAGAAGGCCAGTAGAACTGTACTAAAAATCATAAGCAATGGTCTACCTATGTTTTGGCCACCTGAAAGTCAATAAGAATATCCTTTTTTCAATCTCTCTCTTTCTCTCTCTGTCTGCCTCCTGTTGCAGAACTCAAGGTCCATGCCAAACAGAAAGCTGTTTTCTGTCGCTCTACAAAGGCTTTATACAGCAGGCCACCTCCCTGCCTTATGCTGTAATCACCTCCTCGTTCATATCATAGCAGGAGCTACTGCTCTCAGAAAACACTGGGAAGAAAGTAAGAGGTCAGTGACACATTGCACTAAAGGAAATGCAACTCTCACAAATGTTATAGTTGAACACAGAGACAAAAAAACCCTAGTACTGTGCTGGCCCGTGGCCAAGTGCTTAAGTTCGAGTTCGTGTGCTCCCCACTTTGGCAGCCCTGGGTTCGGATCCTGGGCACGGACGTGGCACGGCTCATCGAGCCATGCTGAGGTAGTGTGCCACATACACAACCAGAGGTGCTCACAACTAGAATATACAACTAGGTATTGGAGGGCTTTGGGGAGAAGAGAAGAAGAAAAAAAAAGAAGATTGGCAATAGATGTTAGCTCAGGTGTCAATCTTTAAAAAAAAAAAAACCTAGTACTTGTGTTTATAGTTAGTTATACTGTTATTGATGCTGTTGTTTTAAGCATTCTTATTTTAAGGAGATCAAACAGCCTGGAAATGGGAGAAGATCTAACATTAAGAATTATGCACATTTTTCTTCAATTGAAAACAATATAATTTATAAATAATACAAAGTAAGTTATTTTTTAATGCGTAAATTTTTAGAAAAGCTAAGACAGCACAGATGTAAAGTCTTAGCAATGCAAATAAATGGACTCACAAAAGATTTCAAGTGTAAACAGAACATTATGTAAAATGTTATGGTAAAAAGATGAGAAATTTATATGAATTTGATTAATTTCTAAGAAAATAGAAATAAACAAAACTAACAAAAATTCAAATGGAATGCCTAATAATATATGGCTATCAATCTAGCCAATGTAGAAATTGAGATTAATATTTGGAACATTCTAGAATCACTGTAAACTCCTCAATCTCACTAATCTTCCATTTTCCAGTCAATCACCAAATTCCGCTGATTCTACTTTCTAAATCTCTGTCTCACATGTCCTCCCTCCACCCTGCTGTCAACACCACAGCTTTATATCAGGCTCTCATCACCTGCTTCAGCACAGGGAGTTCAGTTCTCGTTTCTCCAACCCCACCACCTAGCGAAGGACCTGGAACCAGAGAGGGAGTTAGAAAATGTTGAAAGTTTGAAAGACCATGATGAAGCTGTCACGAAGCAACCATAAAATTTAGGTTGATTCTGGTAGTCTTCTGGTTTGGTGTATTGAATTGGAGAATGCATACCTCGTGTGCAATTCTCTGTCTAATAGAGATAATGAAGAAGGAGAATAGTGTGTCCATCTGGCTGTGGCTTAAAAAATCTTTAAATCTTAGAGTCTTAAAGAATCTTTACAATGCATGACACAGGAAAGACTGGGTGGAGCATGCTCTAAGGGGCCATCAGGGTCCAAAATGTCTTTGTTTCCCTAGTGAGACTATAAGTACTTCAGGGTCATAGATTTTTTGTTTCTTTCATATCCTCCTTCGTGCCTTACACTGCATAGGTAAAGAATTCCATGCTCCTTTAAATGTGCCTTAAATTATATCCCCTCAGTCCCACTTAAAGTATCACTCCAACAATTTCTCCTCTTTCCAACATCATCACATTTTTGTTCTCTCCCAGGATTATTTCCATCCTCATACTATCACAACATTATTTCTCAAATCTTTAAACACACACACACATATAGCTTCCCTTACCCCCTTTTCCACTTTCCCACTAGCACCTACTTTGTATCTGTGCTTTAAAACTTCTTGAAAGAGTCATCTCTATTCCTGTTTCCAATTGCTCTCCTTCCATTTCCTCCAAGGCATATCTAGCAGGCATTACCTCCTACTACACCAGCAAAATTCTTTCCCTGAGAATACTAAATCCAATGGTAAATCCTCAATCCCCATCTTACTGAGCGATTGATCAGCAGCATTTGACACAGTTGTTCCCCCTTTTCTCTTGGCTTCCAGGACAACACACTCTCTTGCTTTTCCTTCTGCCTCACTGGATCTTCCTGCTCAATCTCCTTTCTGGTTTCATCTCTTCATTTTGATTCTTAATGGTGGATTGATCCATGACACAGGCATCCCTCCTTTATTTACAGTTACTCTGATGATTTAATCCAATCTTATGGTTTTAAACACATGTTGGAATCCCTACATTTATAACTTCAGCACAGATTTCTTCCTTCAACTCCAGACTTGGACACAAACTTATACACATCTCCACTTGGATTTCTAATAGACATATCAAATTCAACATGTACAGAACTCAATTCCTGATCTTTCTCCTCAAACACTTCATCTGTATCCTTCTTCATCTCAGTTAGGGCAATTTCATCCTTACAGTCATGCAAGCCAAAAAAACTTCTATTCTTTCTTAATTATCTTAATAACACAGCTCATATCCATTGCATCTTCTAATCCTGTTGGCTCTCCTTCCAACACATATCCAGAATCTGATAGCTTACATCATCTCCACAACTCATCCTCCTTCTCTATGCCACCATCATCTTTCACTTAAATCACTGCAACATTTCCTACCAGGTCTCCTTTTCTCTATTCCTGCCCTTCTTCAGTCTACTCTCAAGACAGCATCCAGGGCAATCATCTGTCTCTCAGGATGCTTCATGGCTTCCATTTCACTCAGAATAAAATCCAAACCCTTAAACAACCTCGAGGCCCCTCAGGATCTGCCTACCCACACTGTTCCTCTGACCTCACAGCCTACTACTCTCTCCTTTGCTCACTGCTCATTCATCAGAAATGTGTCACTAGGCCACTGCTCACTTTAAGGGAGACTGGGAAATCAAGCTTTTTAACTGGGCATGTTGCCACCTCAACAAAATAAGGAGGAGAGGAGTGAATATTAGGGAGGCAACCAGGAGTGTCATGCACACATGATTATCTTATTCTACAAGTCATGAAACAAAGTCTCAGAGAAGCTAGGTGACTTTCCTAGAAAGTTCATTAGCTTCCCTAGAAAGTAGCTTAGCTGGAAAATGGTAAACTAGGATTTAAATCCAGGTCTGACTCCACATCCCCTTATCTTTCTATTACATCAGGCAACCTCCATCTTTTAGTAGAAAATTACAAGCCTTTGAATGATTCTGAGCAGAAAATGTGTTCTCTCATCCTACCTAGCTCCAAAGAGTCACCTCATAAATGTTCTTGATGATAATTAAGATTTTATTTTTGGCCAATGGCTTCCTGTGCTAAAATGGGATTTTTAAAAACTCATTTTAAGTATTTATATGTTTCTTCTCTCAATAGCCACTGGAGTAAAGTCTATCAAATATTTGTTTGCATTTTAACAATAACTTTAGGTCAGTTTGTCTCAGGCAGGGTTAGACATTCTATTTCTCTATAGAGCTCCTAAAATTACAGATTCTTGAGTCTTATCTTCAGATTCTGATCTAAGCGGGTTGCGGGGTAGGGGGACTGAGACTGAGCATCAAGAAAAAAATTTCTCTTATCACTTTAAAATGAAGCCAAATTTTAAAATCACAAGTTTAGTTAAATAGCCTTAATAGGTACAAGCTCCTCTTCGGAGATTGCAAGGTCTCCTCACAAACCGATGACTACAAAATTCTCCTGCCTCCTTTCTCCCGTCACTTCTGTCCCTAATCTATATGCCCAAGGGTTAACAAAGTAGGCCACTTCCCTGCCACCACTGTAAGGTTTCATATTTCCATCCTTACAGTCATGTAGCTGCTTTGAATGCTTGACTCTCCCTACATCCCCTCATCCGACAGCTGAACTATTTTTCCATCAAGACTCATCATACACATCACTGTGCCTGCACAGAGATCTCCCTTTTGGCCCTCACTGCACTGTTGCAGAGACTGCTAGAGGCCACCAGAGATTGCTGCTCCACTTCCTTGTGAAGATTGCATTGATTTTCTTAGAAGCAGCTGCCAATTTTCCAGCTACCTTTCATCGAGGGAGAGTCATGTAACTGGTTCTAGCCAATGGAATGTGGACATAAGTGACATGTCTAATTTCCAGGAAGAAATCTGAGTATCAGGGGTAGGATCCTCCATGAATTCCTCCCCCCACCTACCAGCTGGGTGACCCCAGGGTGGCCTTAAAAATACAAAATGGTGGAAATACAAGGTAGCAGCAGTCCCAGTGTCCCTGACTCATTGCTTAGACGAAAGAGAGCCAGGAGAGCTGCTCATTCAGTGCCATTGGGATTGGATTTTATATGAGCTAGAAATAAATTTTCTTTGTATTAAATTACCAGGATTTGGAGTTCTTTTTTACAGTACTTCCCCATATCCTAAAACCAGAACTTTGGCCTCTATTCCATTTAATACCTTCTTTATAGAATGATATTTATTTCTTTACATGTTTGCCTCCCTTACTCATTTGTGGATTACTTGTACCCTGAGCCCCAAGCCCAGCAAAGTAGGCACTTAGTTAAAGTTTTTTGAATTAAACTCAATAAAGAATACTAAAAGATACTGGTAGAGCCAGAGCTGCAGTGCAACTCCACAAGACTCTATCTCCCATCCTGGATCTATGGTGCCCAAGAGTTGTTTTTCCTTTAACTGACACGGTTGTCCTAACTCCACACTCAGGACACACTGACCTGCCCAACTCTCCCTGCTACCAAAGAACCAAGTTGATTCCTTACCATCTCTATCCTTTGTGTCACACCTATAGCTATCTAAATTTGCCTGCACACCATGCTTTTATGTGCTGGACCAATAAATGCCAACTAGTGAAATTTTACACGTTCTTCAATGAATTCCAAGCAACATGAGTCCCTAGCACCCATGAACATGGCATTCTATTAATATTGCAAGTAGCAAACTTACTTTTAGTTCTTTATATGTCCATTTTCTCTATTAGATTCTGTACCCATTAAGGGCAAGAGCCTCTTGTATCTTTGTACTCTTAGCCACCACTTCATGCTTTGCTCAGAACAGATTTAATAAATGTGTTTTTCAGTTGAACAGTATGATGCAAGTTAAGAAGTAGAATTTAAGTACAAGATTTTCTGATTGCTCTCTAATAGACTTTTCTATAGGAAGTACCTATAATTGCCTCTAATCAGATTGAATAGCCATTAAAGCATAATTTATTGTTTATTTATATACACAATTGTATCTTTCCAGAAAATAGCTAGAGATCATTTTTGATCAGTAAGAGACATTTGATTTCCTAGGCTGTGAAGTGTGTGTGTGTGTGTGTGTGTGTGTGTGCATGCATCTCACTATGTATTTAAGAGATGGTGTTGTTTGTGGCTTTCTTTATCATTAAAGAGAGCTGATCTACTGACTATGGCTTTCCCAAGGCCTCAGTGTTAACCGACTTAACAGCCTATTCCAAAAACAATGCCCATTTCTCTGAAAACTACCAATGGAATGAGAAAGAGAGAATAATAGAAAAGTGGAAAAAACATCCTCAGCACATTAAAGGATTAACACACTTTATTCCCATTACGTGCTTGGAAAATTTGTAGCTGTAGGTTTTGGAAGCTATTTATAATAGAACATGTTTTAATAGAACTGCTTATCTTGTTTTACAACCTACGTAGAAACCATGTAACAATTTTAGAACCTATAGGTTGTTTTCAAAGCACATCTTGAATGATATTTACTCTTACTGGAAATACTTAGCTTAGGAATCTTTACTGTATTATCCCAAAATTCTTTGCATTCTAGAAAGGCTGGGAGGTCTTAAGAACTAGGTTTCCTTTGCAAGGGGCAAGCTAATTGCCCACTCAATCTAATCATGTTGCCTTTTCATTAAGATTAAATTATTAAAGATGTGAATCTGACATCTTCATCTATAACATCGCATTCCTCCCTAGCTTTCAAACCTCAGTCATTGCTCATTTTTCTAGCCAAATTAAGAACACATGTGTCTGACTTCGCTCTCAGAAACTGGAACTCTAATCTGCACAACACCCTGGATTTCTTCAAGCCATTCATTAAAACTACACTTGGCTCTCTTTATTCCTTGATCTCCAAGTTTCAAATAGAGAACCTATGAATTCAGAGCACACATTTAGAATTATTAAAAGAAAAAAATGAGCACCATGTGTATTTGCCAAGTCGTCCTGACTTTGGTTTAGCTGGATCAGTAACCCTCTGTCAGCAAACCAAGCTTATGAAGACTCCAACCTATATTTCCAGGAGAGATCTGGCTGGAGTTTAGGCCATCAAAATGATTGTAGGATCTCCAGCCGGTTATAAAGAAAAATTTGTTGAAAGATAGTGTTTGTGTCACATATGGTATCCTAAAGTCAGAGTTATAGGAAACTTCCTTATTAGGAACAAATCAAAATCCCAAAATTCACAGAGACAGAGAAAGTGCCCAATATAGAAGCTCATTGCCTTAGCAGATATTTAAGACATGTGGGAAACAATGGATATTGTTTAAGCATGACATGGAATCCAACACACAATCAAACGAGCGGCCGAATCAAAACCTGGAGACTTGGGATCTGGTCCTGGCTCTGGGCCTCAGGTTCTGATGGACACATGTGAGGGGCTAACAAGCTTTGTCTCAATTCCTGCCTCTGAAGTTGGCATTCCTGGATCCTCTACTGTATTGACTCTCAAATGCGCCAGCATTAGCAGAATATTTGATGGGGTGGAGGCATGCTAATAATGCATATTCCTAGGACCAACCCCAAATCTACTGGATCAGAATCTTTAGGAATGGAGCCTCTCAATCTCGAGTTTTATAAATACCCCAGATGATTCCTATTCATAGTAAAGAATAAGAACTACCTTGGGCGCCAATCCTAATGTTAGGCAGGAATTACGATTTAGGGGACAAAGCCCAAGACTCTGGGACTCAGCATCAAGTCAGCCTTGTCAATATTCTCACTCTGATTTAGTGCCCCAAGTCTGACAAGTGGTGTTGTCTTTTCATTGAGATACAGTCTCCACCTTGTGTCCCAGTTCAGATAGTTGGGATTTTGTCTTATTCCTTCATGACTCCCTGCCTGCAACCTGTCTAAAACTCTGGTTCCCTTCAAAGGGTCACTTCTGTGTCCCTTTGCCTGGGAGTCTGTGCCTGGACTGTTCTGTGGCTGAAGTCAGGCTCCATGATGACTGGTCTGCCCGCTCTGGCTGGCGTATTAAGTTCTCAATACGTGTCTGACAATATTAATAATAATCACATGTTTTCTTTCATTAAATGGTAAGTAACTAGCACAAAAGCTAAGGCCCATATGAACCAGTCTCTGAACAAAGTTGCATTCAAAGAAGGACAGTCCAACAATCCAGAGTAATTCAAAGATAGTGGTACAGCTACCTAGAAATTACTTCTACCACTACTACCCACTACTACTGCTATTACCTCATCACCATTGTCATGCCAGATCATACAGCAGTCAGTCGCAGAAGCAGACTTAAAATCTGGTTTTCTAACTCACCATGATGACATATTTTCTTCCTTATTGTAGAAACATTAAAACCCAACCTGAGAAAGCATTTAATAAAGACCTTTGGCATCCCATAGGTTACTTGTAATGTGGCCACAAAGTTGCAGATAAGAGTCTACAAAAATGTAAATGGTATAGAGCACAAAAAACGAATTCAATGCCGTGGAATCTTGGGCTCTAATGATGTTTCTTTAGAACATTTTCCAAGTAAAATATAGAACAAATATATACATTGGTTTTTGTTTCATTCTTTATTTCTCTTGGCTCCTGTATGTGCACTGTGAACACACGGAAGACAATCAATCCTTCTGGATTTTGTAGCACAGATTTGAGAGTATAAAAACAGAGGGTCCACAAGCTAACCCAACAAAGGTCTAATTTTATGGTGGTATATTTCTGTAAAAGTCAACAAAATGGCAAACCTAATGCGATTTCAGCTCTGTGATTACTGACAGGGCATTGCAAGAGGCCATCTTACCTCTGTCTTCTTCTCCATTTGACATAATGAAATGTTATTAACATATGTTCACATATATAAACATTTCTAAATAGGGGTACGTGGAACAAGAGTTTGCAACACTCTCTTTGTCATTCAGGAACCATTCCTCGTGGTCATTTTTTATCACACAAGTAACATATGCTGTTAGTGAGAAAAACTAGAAAAAGAAATACATTAAAATAAGAAAATGAAAATCATCCATAATCCACAATCTGAAATAACTGTCGGTTACACTTTCTTGTTTACATTTTCTGACTTTTTCTAAGCCAATAAAAATTCATACATAGGTAAATATACACAAAAATGTTTAATCTATTAAGCTATGATCCTTGTTCACATAGAAAATAACATAAATATATGTATTACATATATCATAAATATATTTGTTTTGTAAAAATACATATTAAATATATCAATTATATTCTATATCATAGTTTTAAATAGATGCCTGATATTCCATTTTGTCAATGCACCCTAAGTTACTAGTCAATCCATTGTTCATGGATAATTCGGTTGTTTACAATTTTCTTGATGTTACAGATAACTCACTTTTATAAACATCCTTGTTTGTACACCTTGGTACACTTGCCCAAGTATTTCCTTAGACACAAAAAATTCTAGAAATGGGATTACCAAATCAGAGACTGCATATTTTCAAGGCTTCTTCATATGTACTTTGTAATAAGTACTATGCGTGCATTTGTAATACGTATACGTCAATATTGCCATACCATCTACAGAACCAGTGCCCCGGGTTGCATGCCCAGCAGCAGGTATGAGCAATCCTGCCCCACCGCCATTTACAGCTCAGTGAGCCAGTGGCTTGTCTGGCTGGTAACAACTTTCAACAGAAAAAAATCTATGAAGATCCTCTCATATGTGCTACCTTTGTGACGCAAGGAAAGGACAAAGGCCAACACACAGCTGCTGGACTTCCTGCCCCACTGGCTGGCTAACAGCTGCTGACAACACCCCTGAGAAGTATGATGTCATAAGCTATCAAAGGGAAACATCATCCAAAAATAACAAGCAACTGAGAACTGCTAGGCACTATCAGAGAAAGAAGTTCTAATTTTTAAGTGTATATCTATTTTGCCTTGACAAATGAAACAGAAAAAAAGGACTGGCCACATGTGGCAAGTGAGAATACTTTTCCTCTGAGAAAAATTGAAAACAAAAGAGGAAAGAGAATCATTACAGATGTGCAAAATCTGTAATTTCCTGGCCAGTTAAGGTAGAATATTAGAATACCCAAAGGGCAATAGTTTAAAAAATAAAACTTTCTCCTGTGCCAGGGTAATATTTTCAATCATTTCCTACTCGAAAATTTAAAAACTAAAACCTGAATGTCTCAGGGGCTGTGAGCAAAGGCAGAGCAACAGAACAGACTCAGCTCCTCTTTCTCAGGTTGCTGGCTTTGCGCTGAAGGGAACTACCGCCTGCATGGAACCGGCTGCTCTACCCTCTCCCGGAGCCCGCAAAGCAGGAAGACGAGATCCGGTGAAGTCAGAGCTGCGGATACACGGGACACGTGTACACAGCAGGTGAGGATGCGGGTTGGGAGGAAGCTGAAGTGCAGTACCCACTTGTGGCAAACTGATAAAGTACTGTCTTCTACATTGTAGGCCGTGAGAGAAGAGTTTCCTAATTATCTTACAAATCGTTTCCTGATGCTTACGATAGGCTTTTCCAATAGTAGCTCATTTAATCTTATGACAAATTATGCCCATTTTCCAATGGGGAAAATGAGGCAAGCAGAGATTAAATATTTTGCCCAAGATAATACAGCTAATAAGTGGAAGAGCTAAGATTCACATCCAGGGAGGCTGGCTCTAAAAGTCCATGCTCTTGGCCACATTGCATGGACTTTTGCCATCTCTTAGGGCACAGTTATAGAGACAGGGGAGGACTAGAGGCCTGAAGAGTAAAGTGCATATCCAAGGGCTGCCTCCTATTAGCAGCTCTAAGCCACCAAAGAGTGTCTGAGTTCTCTAAGCCTCAGGTTTCTAAAATAGGTGAAATCCAGGTGTCAGCTCAGTCCTTATCTCCCTCTCCAACCTGTGACCCGAGCCCACCTGGATGCAGAGCTCAGAACGCCTTTGAGTTCCCCATCCCACCCTGCTTCTACTGGATTTGAATCTGCATTTTTACTCTCTCTCCTAGGCATTTTTATTCACACTGAAGCGTGATAATTATTCCTCTTGAGAATCCTTTGGTATAAAAACATTGGGACAATAAACTTCATTTTTCTGAACATTTTGTAGGGGACATAGAGGAGGGAGAGGAAATACATTGCATGCTGCAGAAACAAACACTTAAAAATTCTCCATAAATATCGCTACTGATCCCGTAGCTCCACACTGCCAAGTAGGGGAAACCACTTTCAGTGCCATTCCCTTCTTTCAGTTTACAGAATTGATGACTGTCTTTCCTTCTGAATTTTCACCTAGACATCTTTAAGATAAGATCTTTAAGACCTCACTTCTTTCTTGTAACTTGTAAAATAAATAATTTAACAACTATGATGCTCCAGTGAGATGATGGATGTGAAAGTACCTCATAAAAATGAAGTGATACATTAATTGAAGGTATCATTAATATTCCCCTGAAAGACGGTAAGCTGAATAACTTAAAACATGGAGTTATCTAAATTTATGATTGACAGGTACACGATGAGTAATTAGAGGGAGCATTTCGACACTGGTGATTGTACACTCTCCCACAAACCATGCCTTGGCAATTACCTCTGAGACCCCATAGAGCTGGTTAGACAAATTTCCAAATCTGACTTTAAGCAACTGTCTCTTGAAAATGCAAACAGCTCCCTCCCTCCCTGTTTGTTATTCAATCCTACTGGTCTTTCTCTTACCATCTTCTTTCTGACTTTACAAAAGTCTCAAACGTATGTCCTATACCCACCATCTCCATTTTTTCCTCAGCACCTAGTTCTTCCTTCTCGCCTTGAAATCTGGACTCTCTCTCCAACACTACAGTGAAATGACTGCTATAAGTCCACCGAGATCTCCCTGTTGAGAAATGCAGTGGCCACGTCAACTTCCTCATTCTTCTGGCCCTCCTGACCACACATGACATTTTCAAGGTAACCTAGGGAAGAGTTTCAAGTCAGATGACTCCTATTCAAAGGCAGATGATATGAATCAATTTGTCCAATGGTCTTCTTTTTTTCAATTGTAAAAGGAATATACTTTAACTACCTGCTTTGCCAACTCACGTGGCATTGTAACGTGGATGTACAGCTAGTCCTTGGGAAATCCTTCCAATCATACGCTCATATATGAAAGAAACTTGATAGAGGCCTTCCCAAATTTGATAGCAATCTCAATAGCTTACATGACATTACCAGGAACAAGTTATAAAGCTGAAACAAATTTTTCTACCTTATAAATAAAAAATAAATTTCTATCAATCATGTTAGTATTCTCTCTGGAAAATATTACAAAAGTACTGTCTTGTGCAGAGGTGATAAAAAAGTATGCAGCCAAGGGGCCAGCCCAGTGGCACAGTGGTTACGTTCGAACGTTCCACTTCTCAGCAGCCCAGGGTTCGCCAGTTCGGATCCTGGGTGCAGATATGGCACTGCTTGGCACACCATGCTGTGGTAGGCATCTCACATATAAAGTAGAGGAAGATGGGCACGATGTTAGCTCAGGGCCAGGCTTCCTCAGCAAAAAGAGGAGGACTGGCAGAAGTTAGCTCAGGGCTAATCTTCCTCAAAAAAAAAAAAGCATGCAGCCAAAAAACATATGGGAAAAGGGAAGTCTGCAGGCCAGGGTATTAATAAAAAACATTATGCTATTTTTCTGAATTTATAAGATGTGTGGTATTGCTCAGACTTTATTAATTTGTCACTTTGTGTGACTTCTTATTTGTAATAAATATTTACTTTTTATATGCTTTTGTATTTGTAATTTTGTAAAAAAGATTTTAAGGAGAGTGTCCCAAATTGTATGTTTCAGGTCCACCCAAACCTGCATCCTTCTAATCATACACTAGTTCTTCTACCATAGGAACACAGACTATTAACTTCAGTGTTTTTCTGGATGATAAAAATGATGTCATTATTAATATCTTGTTAAATGACAGTAATTCCTCTCATTTCTCCTGTCCTCCTGGGCCTCCTACCACTTCTCTGTGAGTATATGCACAACTGTGCTACATGCTGAGAAAATGAGACAGACGGATAATACCTCTGCCTCAAGTAGATTCAAGCCTAATGAAGGGAAGAAGATATGCACACTAATAACTATGCAATAACTTGATAACTGCTCTAAAGGAGTTGAGAGCAAAGGGTCCTCAGAACATAGAATGGGGAGAGATTGAGTCCACCTGGGGAATTCAGAAAACACGTCATAATAAAGTAATAGCTAAACTAGGCATGAAAGAATGAAAGGAAGGACACCTGGCAGAGGAGGGAGAGAGCATTCCCATGGGGAAAATTATAGGTTAATTTATGTAAGCAGGGCATCAAAGTCATTCTAAAGAACACAGTCAGATATGCTGTGCTGGTGTACAAAGTACATAGAAACTAACAAAAACAAACCACTACCAAAAAAGAGAAGAATCTCCAGTCTCTCAGGATAATTAATAAATGATAAGCTTATACATGGCATCCTCTAATATACCAAACATTTATAAAGCTTGAACATTTGCAAGGTCAGGTTCTGGTATCAGAGGGCTGGGCACTGAATTCTCCAACATTGATTAGCTGTGTCACTTGGGACAACTGCATCATTTCTCAAAGCCTCAGTTTTCTCATCCGTGAAATAATCATATAGCACTTACATCAAACATTTGTCATGATGGATTAGACTCATTACGTGCGGCATAAAGTAGTGCTGAGCAAACGTTATCTGTTATCATTAAGTGAGGCTAACATATCCAGGTCCTCCCAACATTAAAGATAGATGGGAATTGCACATCTCTTTGTTACCAGGATAATTAACTTAGGGAAAGTCAGCACCTGTCTGTCAAAACAATCTGAAAGCAGGAAAGTTCTTGCAAATAGCCAGAGCATTCCAAAGAATTCCAGAAATGCTTTCACATTCTCTATCGCATTCCTCTAAGCACACACTAATTTAAACAAATAGCAAAAACACTCCACATCAGAAACGTACACACAGGGGACAAAGGCCAAAAAACAAATCCCAATGAAAAATAACCCTCTTGTGAGGACACAAGCACTTAATGCCGTATGCTCTAAGACATAGTTCAGAATGCTTTCCTGCAGAAGTCAAAGTCCCATCGCTTCTAGGCTCAGTAGGAATGTCTTCAGGCTGTGCTACTTGGCACTCCTTGGAGAGAGTCCTTTTTTAGACAATTGCACCTGAAGCAACTGCTTGATCCTTTCCAGCCTTAATGGAACTGACTACTTGTTTAACGGTAAAATACATGCATTTTTAAAGAGGGACATTAACCTCCCGGATTTAATCAGAGAAAATTATAGAGCAGGGAACTGTGTTATATTTTAGCCCAGGACGCTATTAAATTTGTCACTTTAGAATTAAAATGTAAATATTAAGCCCTAAAGATACTGGGAAGGAACAAATGATGCACATATTTTCTCACAGTAAATCAACCTCTTGGCTTTTGTGACTGGGGATTCCGAAACTGTCAATATTCGCAAGTTGATCCTCCCAAAAAATGTGGCTATAATAACAACAACCCGTGAATATTGGTCAGTTTTGTTTTGTTTGTTGTAGTATTGTGGTACTACAATAGATTCATAATCTAGAATCTGAAATATATAAAAATTTCTCAGGCATGTTAGAATTTCTCCTAAGCACAAAAGAATGAGAATTTATGCTATCAAAAGTGTTATCCATCAGACCTGACACATTGCTGGCCATCATACGAGAATGCATGAACAGGTGACACCTCTGAACTTATTCATGACTTTTTCTAAGCACTAATTTCACCCAAGGTGTTGTGCCAGAAGATCATAACAACCCTGACCAATAATTTCTTACAAGGCCAACGATGGGGCACGAAAGGAAAAGGGACAAATCACCTCTTGCAGGAGGATTTACATGTGATAAAGATTGTATAGTTTGACTGGAAAGAGGCACCTTTACAGATCTCATTACTTGAGACTAAAATGACAACCAACAGTCATGAGATGACAGGGCACTGAGCAGCTCCACAGCCATCTTATACCGAGAGTTATGACTTTTGAAGACAATAAGCGCTGATGGAGTTAATGGCTTCTTATTACTAAACTGAGTGATTTAGCGGGCCATCTGAGAGCAAGTGACCCTAGAACATCTCTAGGGAAAAATGCTACACAAGTCGTCAGTTTTGGGGCCTTTCAGAAGATCATTATATGGTGACATTAGATTAAAACTTTACTTAAGGTAGCCTGAGTTTTAGAGAAAAAGTTACATTTAAGAGGAGACCCAGAGAAAATGTAGTAGATGATAGTCGTCGTTAGGTTCCATCCTGCCACACACCGTTATGTTCCCTCCCATGTCCACATTAAGAAAGAAGTTCCCAAAAAATGTTTTATCGAGGGAACTGTGAAGGGTGTCTAGTATTTCCACATCCGCCTTGCTCTGGGCTACACTTCACCGGTCAAGCTTGAATGAAGTGCAGTATATTTGCCTTAATTTGCAGATGGCCAAGGCACCTGGCAGCTTGCCTTCATCCTCTCTGCCTGTCCTGGTGTCTCTGTCAGATTTGGGATATAACAACAGTCTGCAGAATTTCATATTTATCTTACTAGAGAAAGTTCTGAAGGTACTAATATTTAAAGCAGTGTTTCCCAACTTTTCCCAAGTCATGGCACTTACAGAAAATGATAGTATTTGTACACTACAATAAAGAGATAAGGCAGTATGTGTCCAGAAATAACTAGCTGGGGGAGGAGAGGGGTTCAGGCATCCTAAGTCATGCCCCACAAGCCTGGAATGCCTGGATCAGTATCTACACACACCAAGAACCCAGCACAGAATCTGCCAGGGAGATGCTGCCTTCAAGGCTGTGGATGATTCGTGTGTTCCCTTGGTAACATAAGTAAGATTCTAAAGTCCTCATGGTATCATTAGCTTTTATGTGATGAAATAGGGGACCATGAGTCAATATTATTTATTAAGAAGTAATACTCTTGTATTGCTAATTATATTTTATCCATTATTTAAATAATTTTGACCGCTATGAAAACATCTTATAAACAAACCATTCACTGTAAGCCTTACTTTCATCTCTTAATTCTCTGAGGACTTGGCATGAATGTAGGTAGGGTGAAATATACTTCCTCGCAGATACTTGCTGTGCACACATATTGCCTTGGACAGATCCCACCCCCTTTGTGTGCCAAGTTCTCCCACATTAAATGTGAACAATTATAACTGTAATGCAAAAGATAGTTATGATTTTTTTAGAAGTTTGAAAAGTCGGTAGCACAGATAAGTTGATGCTCATTAAATATTAGCTCACTTTCTCTCCATAGAAGAGAACTATTATTATCAGCAGTTAAATTCCCATATCTGTTGTCTTACTTTACTCTTTTTTTCTCTTTTTTTCCTGCATTCTGCTATCCTCTGTCACCAGCCTCTGCCTCCTTGCCTTGTTTTCTATTTGTAGATTGTCTCCTGCTTTCCTCCTTATCATGCTCTTACTACCTTCTCTCTTAAAACTGAAGCAAGGAGGGAGAAAGGGGGCTTGGATAGGAATGAACAGGTAATGTGGTCATTTAATTCAATTCAACTCACAGCTCTCATAAGTTACTATCCCAATCATTTAAAGTAATAATAAAGAAGAAAAAAAATCATCTTTTATCAGGCAATTTCTGTGTTCAAGTCCTGCACTGTTTAATCTCTCAGTTTTCATCAACAGCCATCCTTTGGATCAGTGGCTGTCAACCTTCACACCACTTCGCCATGTCAGAAAAAGCCAACACAAACCCATTAGTAGGAACAGTTCATTGCAAGTAGTGAGTCTCATTAAGAGAAAGAGGACCAGATGGTAGGTGTTCAAGTAATATTCACTTATCGTGTTAATGTTTTAAATATCCACCAATACAAGTGCCTGAGGATGCAAAACTGAGCTATGCTATGGATTCACAAATCAGATACAAACCTATTGCTCCAGACCTAAAAAAAAAAATCAAGGTCAACTTAAAATAAACTTAAAAGAAAGATATTAAATATTTACAACTTCTTTCTTTTATATTTTTGTTCCATTATCATGTGTGATAGAGGGGAAACACAGAATGTATTTAAAGTGTGCAAATGTTCTCTGAGCTCTCCTAGACTAATCACCAAAAAAAAAAGTTGACAAGAAAAGTGTGGTAGAGGCAGCAAGAATCAGCACACCAGTAAAGTTTCCAAAACTGGATGGTTTCTACAAAGAATTTTGAGGCTGGGATACATCTCCAAGCACTTTCCGAAATGCTTACTCTCGTAGTTCAGATACGATGACCTTAGTTGAACAGAGCAGGGAGCATACCATCTTAGCAAACTTGTAAACAAAAAATGTCAAAATGGTTTGGAAAGGCAATAACACTAACCATCTGAAACTGCCACTGATATAAAGCAGTGTAGAAGTTGGAGAACATATGACTCATTTCATAGTCATCTCAGTAATAGCTTTGTCCAAAAGCACTACTTGTAGCTCTTAAAATAATAATTATTGTTGTTATTCTCCATGATGCCATCACTCACAGGATCCCAGACATGGTAAGTCTTGTGGGGAAAGGGGTTTCTGAAGGAGTTGCCGGGTCCTCAACCATACTAATGAACTTTCAGAGAATTTGCCTATGAGATCTGAGGCACTCTGTAAAGATATAATAGTAATAAGACCCACAAGTCAAGAAGCATAATATTGTCAAAGACTCCAATTTTATTTCCTTTCTGAGAAAAATGAGGTCAGATGGATTTATTGTCATCTTAGAAGGAAAAAGTGTGCATTTCATAAAATTATATTAACTTCTCTATATTAGTATCTATATTAATATTGCTCAATATCTCTAGTTTAGAAATTTCTGATTCATTTATATTTTTATAGTAATAAGATTAAATACGATTCTGAAGAGTATTGCTCTAATAAGACTAGGTTTGTCTGGGGGCAAGATGTCTTAATGTACAACAATGGGTGATACTATTCACATAGAATTCAATGTGAAAACTACCCCCTGGACAGGGGCAGCAAGGTGGCCCTGGATGAAAAGAAAAGAGGCAGAAAGGAGAGAGAAGAAAGAGAGGCAATAAGAATTATTGAAGAAATATCCTTCTAGGCAAATTTTCACTGGCAAAATGTGTGATCATTGGGGGTTGTTAGGAAACGAAGAAAGTACATTTAAAGTGAAAATCATTGACCCATCAATTTGAAAAGCAAAAGTCCACAATGAAAGAGAGAAAGAAAGAGAGAGAATGGTAAACAGAAGTAGAGAACAGATATCAGAACTTCCTAGTTATCCCTCTAGCTTCCTCAATAAATTAGAATAATAAAAGCTCCTATTATCCTGAATACTCTTCATCAAAGGGCCAACAGAAGACAAATCTCTAACTAAATAACCTTCACCACAATTATCAGCAAAATGGGCAGGAACTG
Organism: Equus asinus; assembly: GCF_041296235.1. NCBI lineage: Eukaryota > Metazoa > Chordata > Mammalia > Perissodactyla > Equidae > Equus > Equus asinus. Next base: position 35,202,016 of record NC_091792.1, read on the forward strand.
AAGCAGAGAGTACTGGTTAGAGGAGGAAGAAGGCATTGAGACAAAAACATACCGGCTTGTTTTATGTTGTAAAAAGTAGAAACAGTAAGAGACTTGGAGGAAGGAAGGAGGAAGACAAAAGTAGACAAGTTTTCTGAGGGCAGCAGGATAAGGGAGTCCGTTCTGCACACAACGCATCATATCGTGCCTTTCTGTAGCAAAAGAAAAGCATTTGCTTGACCTGCCTGACTTGTTGCTACCATCAATAGTCATCATTACCCTCAGCAGCAGCGGCAGGATAGTTACTCCCTCTGTGTTCCTGTACTGTACTAAACACTGCATAGAGATGATTCTGCTTCCTTCTTCAAGCACCTTCGTAAGCGTATAGCATCATCCTGCTATTTTTCCCATTTTTACAGGTGAAGAAATCAAGTCTCAGAAAGTGGGATATAATATTTACAACTTTCGTTGACTGCTTAGAATTGATAAAATGCTACACCCACACATTCAAATTCTTAAAGATTAAAATTAACCTCCATCCTGCCTGATTCAAGTTGATGGAATTCTACGCTCCCTACCTGCATAGCAATTTTAGCATGTAAGCTTTTACAAGATGTTGCATTTTATTTGCTTCATTGACCGTTACTCTGTAATAATTATATTGCAACGCCACTCCATGTCAATGAGCCAGACAATTAACATGCCGATTGTAAATATTTAAACTTCTAGGTGAACATTAGGACAATATTGCAGTTGACTTTAGGAGGCCATCATTTGAATGTATGCATCTAATGCTGTAGCCAAATCATTTACTCTTGAGTGACTCAAAGAAACTCCTCATTTTGTGTAAAAATCTACTGGAAAAGTAGACATGTGGTTGGAATTGAGAAAAATTATAACTTATTAGTAACCACACCGATAGACGCATTCATACACATTGATTCTTTCTTGCTGGAACAGACACTTAGATTTTGAACAAGTGTATATACCTATTTAAATACTTTTATTTTCCTGTTTAGGAGGTATGCAGCACAAATGATATTTGAGATCCTGATCCCTCTGTACATGAGTTTTTTCTTTGGTGATCTAATGTGCTTGGTCAAACGATAAAGTTGAATTATAGAGCCCCAAATCTCTGCGTCAGAAGGTCAGAAGGTACTTGTTTAAAAAAAAAAAAGAGCTATTCACAGTTGAAAGCAATAATATATTCAGATCCACATTGTGGCAAGATTGGATTGATATTCACCAATTCTACTTTCTTTTTCTCAGAAAAAAGGGAAAAATAAATATACCCATGTCCCCTATAGTTGGATTAGGTACAAGTGACCAGGTTTTGGCCAGTGACATGGAGAGGGAAACAATATGCCATCATTTTCATGCTTGTTTCATAAAATCCAATGCATGAGCATCCATGAAGGCAGCCATGGAGACCATGTGTTTAAGATGGCAGTAGCACAAGCTGAAGGAGAGCAACCTCAACTGCATTGGACAGAGATTTAAGAAAGAAACTAACCCTTATCTCCTAAGCTACTGAGATTCCACAGCTTGTTTACCACATGCCATAATTTAGCCCAACCTGACTAATTGAGAAAGTGGTACTGGCAGTGGCGACTACTGTCATCAAACTTTTAAGATGTGGCAGTGCAGCAGGCAGCAAAGAAGCTGATATCACAGGCTGGAAATGCAGTGATCTAAGTCGTGCAGTGGGAAAACAGGTTGTAAAACTGTTATCAATGATAACTTGATAGACAGACTGTGCAACCTACTAAGTCAGAAACTCTAGAGGAAGAGGGTGGAAAACAATCATATCATTAGTGTATCTGGCTAATATAGGTTGCGTTTGGGAAGGCATTACATGAAAGAGATAAGCCCAGGCAAGAATTGGCTGGTTTGGAACACTCCAAAATACTATTTATATCAGGAATCATACTTCAGTGAACTAACAGTAATCTCCAAATTTTCACAGGGCCATTATATCTTTAAACATTAAGGATTGACACTGTCTTCCTTAAATCCAATAGCCAAAGGTCGATAAACCAGACCCATTCATATTGGGTGGTAGAGGGGCAAAGGCTGGGGGGGGAGAGAAAGAAAGGAATTAACACAGCTGTTATCCCAAGCTTTCAGAAAACCCTTTCTGAGTGAATGGGTTAGAAACTGTTTTTGCTCTAGATAATCATATAGTCTCGTTTTTTATAGCATTATGGCCTCTCCTAAATTTCAAAGGAATACTTTTGACAGGTTAGTGAATTTTCACATCTAGAAGGAAAATAAGAAAAACCATTGTCTTACTACTTTCTTCTTAAAGCAGAAAGAATATAAATGCAAACGCAATATTCAAATTCCCTTGAAAAACTAACTATAGGTCTGGGGTGGAGGGACTTGGAGAGAATGATCTGGTCCTCATTTCAGAGAGCTGAACTTAATTTTCTACTTTGGGAGGCAACACATGATAGTCATTGTTTAGCATCATTCCACTTAGGCCTCAAAAATCTCCATAAAAGGAAACTTATGGGGAATTTATGTGCCTCACATTATGCCAGAGTTCTGAAAAGAGTGAGCTTGCACTTGGTGACCAGTAGAGTTTCCTTCTTGTCCAAAGAGGAATAGCCTTGGTCATCATCTAAATCACATGAAAAGCAATGAGAACCTCGTCAGGAGCAGAGCCAAACAAATCACGGAGGTGCCATTTGGCAATGCTATAAGCTGGGAGGGGGGTGGAAATTGCCATGAGCTGCTCCTGAAGAGACTACCAAGCCAGAGAAAAACATTGAGTTGACAGAGTAGGAGGCTTATTGAAATAAGAACACAGATTTATGGGCTCTAAAACGGATTCTTCCCCTGACCAGATTGGGACAAGTCACACCTTCATTTAGGACTTCAGTCTCCTCTTCTAAAAATGAGGGAGTTGGGCTTAATTATGGATGGCCAACACAAAAACCTACCAGGATCCAGCAGCTAGTCTATTGGATTGACCCAGGCCGAGTGGGGACTGTGGCTAAGGGAAGAATGTGTGCCCTTCCAAGGGGCAGCTGCTATTCAACTCCAGATGATTAATGGTATGTAGGAATACAGGCCCAGTGCTGCCAAATCTCCAATTTTTTAAGAGACACTAGAAATCAGGGATTTTTATGGAAAATTTTCCATTTCTAAGTGTTCACACCTAATTCGACTTTTTAAGCAATCTATTGCCGTGGTGTGGTACAGCTTGGTGACTACATTTGTCCCCCATACAGTCAGAACACTACCTCTGAATTAAGTAATTTCTAAGTCTCCTTCTATCTTTGAAGATAAATTTAAACTAATTGCTCAATAAATGACATTTTATTTTCTCTATCTATAATCCACTTTCTCTTATTTTCAAAATGTTTGGGAATGAACTCCCATGCACTCTGCTTGCGCCCTCAAGATTTGGCTGCCTCCCCACCTCCACTGAAGCTGTGCCCCTGATGTTATCCGTGATCTCCTACAAACTCGAAAGGCAGTTGCCTCGCCTTCATTCTTCACCAATTTGTAGCAACTCAAGCTGTTAACAGCACCTCTTCTTGAAAGCCAGCCTTTTGTGGTTTTTCACGTGTTTCTAATCACCTTGTCCCAGAATCTTTTGCTGCCTCCTTTTTTCCTTCCATTTGCTAAATGTGGGTGTCCCCAGAGACTCAGTACCAGCCCTCTATTATTCTCTTCAAGTTCTCATCCTAAGATCTCACCTGTAACTTCAGCTTCAAACATCACTAGATTCAATCACACACAAACGCCTCTCCCGAGGAGCTCCAATTCTCCATTTCCAATGGCTGTTTGAACATTTCTACTTGAACTGTATTGCTCATTCCTCAAGTTTAACATGTTTCAAAATTATTATTTTCTCCAAAACGTCTTCCTTATGTTCCTCTTGCTATTAAAGATCTCCCACCATTCCTCCAGTTACTCTGAGTTAAAATCTTCGTTATCTTTGACTCCCTGGACTCACCACCACATTTAATCATCCATTCACCATATTGGGAACACTCTCCTCTATCTTTTTGTTTGTTTGTTTGTTTTTTGAGGAAGATTAGCCCTCAGCTAACTAATGCCAGTCCTCCTCTTTTTGCTGAGGAAGCCTGGCTCTGAGCTAACATCCGTGCCTGTCTTCCTCTAGTTTATACGTGGGACGCCTACCACAGCATGGCTGCCAAGCAGCGCCGTGTCCGCACCCGGGATCCGAACCAGCGAACCCCGGGCCGCCCAGAAGCGGAACGTGCGAACTTAACCGCTGCACCACCGGGCCGGCCCCTATCTTTTTTTTTTTTAAAGATTTTATTTTTTTCCTTTTTCTCCCCAAAGCCCCCCATTACATAGTTGTATATTCTTCATTGTGGGTCTTTCTAGTTGTGGCATGTGGGACGTTGCCTCAGCATGGTTTGATGAGCAGTGCCATGTCCGCGCCCAGGATTCGAACCAACGAAACACTGGGCCGCCTACAGCGGAGCACACGAACTTAACCACTCAGCCACAAGGCCAGCCCCTACTCGCCTCTATCGTTTTAAGGAAGGTTCTAACACTTACTCATTCGGTGTTAAATACACCACTTGCATTCTTCTGCTTCCTCACTCCAATCCGTATTAGGCACTGCCACCACATTATCACTTGCATCATGTCATATCCTCACTTCCATTGCCCAGTTGGATAAATACCAACTTCCTGCATCTGGCATTCAGAGTTCACTGTTTTGCACTTAACCATCTTCCCCATCCTCTCAATACCAGTCTAATCACTGTTCCCCAAAGACTATATTTTGTTTGTGCTTAGAATGTCTTCCTCTGTAATTTCTACTTGTCCAAATCCTACCCATTCTTCAAAGCCCGGCTCAATTTACATCTTCTTCAAAAAGCTTTTTAAATTACCTAAGCCAAAGTATCCAAACTCAAAGAAATGTTTTCAGCTCTGCTTCATTAGCACATGAAGAAGGAATCTCAGACATTAGCTGCTAAAAGCTTTGCAGTCTTGCCTTTCACATGTGGGTCTAAAATTAAGTAGGTGTGTGGTATGAAATAGGGACCCAATGTATTCCTTTTTTGCACGGATACATAATTTTTCCTAGCGCTACTGATGTCTATCCTTTCCCTACTGTTATAAATTAAGGTATCACATATGTCAGAGTTGGTTTTTAGGCTGGCAATTCTACCTTATTGGACTATTTATCAGTTCTTCCACCAATTTCATACTGGTTCAGTTAACATAGGTTTATACTAAGCCTTGATATCCAGAGATCATCCTATTCTAGGCACTTCCATATAAATTTCCATACAGACTTTTGTGTCAACTTTTCAAGTACTCATCTCTCCACCTCCTTCCAAAAAAAACAACTCATTTTTTGGGATTTTCCATTGTTATCTCTTTGAATTTTGGATCAACTTACCTCTTACTTTATTTTTCTCTTTTTTTTTTCTGTCTGACTAGGCATTATTCTGCATGCTTTAGGTTTAATTTTCTGTTCTTTCTAGTTTCTGAAGAAAATTTTGAGCATTGATATAAACTCCTTGTTTTTAATGTAAGAACTTAATGCTATAAATTTCCTTTTATTCATTTCCTTTTATTAATTTATATACTTAGGTACATCCCCAATTGTTGATATGTCATATTTTCTTATTCGTTCTATTCCAGATATTTTCTGATTTCCCTTGTGATTTCCTCTTTGACTCCTGGCTTATTTAGAAGTATGTTGTTTAATCACATATTTTGTAATTTTCCAGATATCTTTCTATTATTGATTTCTAGTATAATCCTTGAGCGGTCAGAGAACATACTTTATAAGATTTGAATTCTTCAAAACTTCAGATTTGTTTTACGGCCCAGAATATGGTCTACTTTAATGAACGTTAAATGCCAATTAAATTGGTTAATAGTGTTTATATCTCCTATATTCTTACTTATTTTCTCACTACTTGATTCATTGATTACTAAGAGAGAAGTATTGACATCTCCAGCGGTAATTATGGCTTTTTCTATTTCTATCAGTTTTGCTTCATGTATTTTGAAGTCTTGCTGTGCTTTAAATACGCATTTAAAATTATTATGTCTTCTTCATGAATTGACATCTTTATCAATACGTAATGTCCCCCTTAATCCTGGGTATTTCTTGGGTGAAGTTTATTTTGTCTGATTTTAGTGTAGCTACTCCACTCTCTTTTGATTTGGGTTTTTATGGTATATCTTTTCCCATCTTTTTGCTTTTAAAAGATCTATGTCTTTATATTAAAGGAGTTTATTTTAGACAGTATACAGCTGCGTTTTGTATTATTATCTAATAGAATTTGTCTTATCTGACAATCTCTGCCTTTTAATCAGCATATTTAGATAATTTTTAAGATAATTATTGATATAGTGAGTTTAAATCTACCACTTTTCTAGTTGTTTTCTCTCTCCCGGATGTCCTTTTTTCCCTTTTCTTCAACCATTTAGATTAACTGTTCATTTGTTATTATTTAATTTTTTTCTCCACAGTTGGCTTATTAGCCATACCCCCTTCTTAAAATTTAGTGGTTGCTCTAAAGGTGACACTGTCCATCTTTAACTTGTCCTAGTCTGCTTTAAAATAATGTTTTTACTTCACATATTGTATAAGAACCTTACAACAATATATTTCCAGTTTCTCCCTCCTATAATTTGTATTTTGGTTTTCTTGCATTTTATTTTTACATATATTATAAACCTACAGTATATTTTCACTATTTTTACTTTAAACTGTCAATTTTCTTTTAGAGTGATTAAAAACATGTAAAAGTGTATCTTTTATTTACCTTTATTTTTAACATTATTGGCACTCTTTTTTTTTGAAATCTAAGTTTCTATTTTTTTTTTTAAGGATTGGCAGCTGGGCTAACAACTGTTGCCAATCTTTTTTATTTTTTTTCTACTTTATCTCCCCAAACCCCCCCTATACACAGCTGTATATCCTAGTTGCAGGTCCTTCCACTTGTGAGATGTGGGACGCCGCCTCAACGTGGCCTGACAAGCAGTGCCATGTCCGCGCCCAGGATCCGAACCCTGGGCCACCACAGCAGAGCACTAGAACTTAACCACTCAGCCACGGAGCCGGCCCCTAAGTTTCTACCTAATATCATACTCCTTCTACAGGAAGAACTTTCTTTAATATTTCCTATAGGGCAGCTCTACTGGCAATGAATTCTCTCATATTTTGGTTTGAAACTTTTGTACAAAAAAAAAATCTTTAGCCTTCATTTTTCAAAAGCTATTTTCACTGGCATAAAATTCTGAGTTGATGGTTTTTTTCTTTCAGTACTTTAAAGACGTCACTCCATTGCCTTCTGGCTTTCATAGTTTCTAACAAGAAGCCTACTATAATTTTTTTTTGTTTATTTGAACTTGTAAAATATCTTCATCTCTGGCTGTCTTCATGATTCTCTCTTTATCTTTGATTACTACAATATTTCAAAATTTCTTTTTATTTGACTTTTTTATTGTTTTATGGAAGGAGTGCTTATCCTGCTTGCAGTTCTCTGAGCTTCTTGGATTTATGGTTTGACATCTTTCATGGTTTTTGGAGAGTTCTCAAGCTTTATTTCTCCAAATATTTCTTTTGCCTTTATTCTCTGCTAGGACTCTAACACACATATTTTAAACCATTTAATACTGTCTCACAACTTTTGGATGTTCCTTTTTTGTTGTTTATTTTAAGCACTCATTTTTTTCCACGTTGTATTTCAGTTTGGATAATTTCTATTTTCAGTTTGGATAACTTCTATAATTTTTCTTGATTTATCTTCAAGTTCACTCATTCTTTCCTCAGCTATATCAAGCCTATTGATAAATTTGTCAAAGGAACTCTTCAATTCTAATTTCCATTGTTTAATTGTTTATAACAATTGTACAATTTTTAATTGTTTATAATCTGTTCTTATAGTTTCATCTTTCTTCTTAAGTTTTCCATCTATACATGCACATGGTGCACCTTTCCCAGTAGATCTTTTAACGTAATTGTTATAATTATTTAAAGTTCTTGCCAGATTGTTCTAACATCTTGGAATTGTTCCGACATCGCTGCATCTTGATTTTTTGATTCCCTTATCCCTTGACAATGGGTTGTATTTTCTTGCTTGTTTGATTATCTTGTGATTTTTTTTTAAATGAATGTCTGTCATTATAGGTAGGACAATACAGGTTGAGGTAACGAATATTTATGCCCCTCCTCTGTTAGGCATTTGCATGAGAGGTTGAGTTAATCTAGTCAAAAAATGAACTGTGTCTGGGTTCACTTCAGTGCACCACAGGCCTCAAATTCCTCTAGTAGGGGGCTGCAATTGCCTTGTGCTTAGTTTAGGACTGGAGCACCAGGCAATTCTCCTCAGTGTCCGTGCTTCACCCTCAGCTTTCAGCCATTGCTACATACCTATCCCACAGAGGAAGCCTCTCTCCACACTCTTGCTGCACGCCCCACTGTAGACTGCTATTGCTTGATACTCAGTGCTAGGCATGGGGAAGAGATTTCTCTTTTCCTAGTTCAGCCTTGGTCTTAGGCAGGCCCTGGAACTTGAAGTGGAGCTTTTTCATTAGTTCTGCCTGCCTTCCCATGACAGTCAAACTCTGCATTGTGTCTGTGGCTTATCTGGACCTGAAGTTTCCTGCCTTCCCCTGTGGTAGCTGACCACTGCTTGGTAGCACTATGGGATACAGAACCCAGGCTGCTTTCCTGTTCTCCCACAGCAGAGGAGTTTTTTCTTTCCACTCTTTTCCTAGCCAAAATGGTTCTTGTGCCCTGTGAATAACAGTGTTTGCTGCTTGTCTTCAGTGGGTTAAGGTTTTTTATTCATAGAAGAGAAAGGACCAGGAAAGGAAAGGCTTTGAGTTTTCCCCTGAAGTTCCATATTGCCTCCTGCATGCCTGTGCTCCAAGGAGGAGTGGTCTCTGCAGTCTCCTGTCCTTTCCTCATGAGCATCCAGCACAGGTGAACAGAAAAATTCTTGCTAGTGAGTGAGAACCCATTCATTTCAAGCTGGCATACCAATTACCCTCGGCCTTGATTAATTGGTTAAAATTTTAGCTGAAGTATTCCAACTTGTCTCTTCCTTATATGGCACTTGTCTCTTCCTCTAGAAGTTGAGACAGTTCATATTCCATAGACTTGTCACTCTTTGGAATTTAGGTTACTGCGTGACCTCAGCTCTCTAGTGGGCTCAAGAAAAGTTATGCTTTTAGAGTGTTTATGACTTTTTCTCCTTGTTAAGGTGGGTGGGAGTGGCATTCTTTCCAGCATTTTATATCCTGGGTGAAAGTAGAAACTGCTAAGTTACTTTTATTTTTAATACCTGGCACTTGTTTAGTTCTTCAGGCCATGAAAAACTATAGATAACTTTGTAAATGCATTTAAGATTCTCAGGTATCCTGCACCATTACACAGAAAAAGTAATTCTTGTCACAACATTTAAGTTCAGATGTTCATAATCCAAGAATTTGCTTTCCTAATGACCCCTTAAAAAATAATAATAATGCTTCCTAGCAATCAGAATGTTTATCAAGAAAGAACATAGAACGCATTTCCATTGAAAGTAACTCCAGCTTATCATAATACTAACTAATACACAAGAGATACAATATTCAGTAAAATGTGGCTTAGCCTAAACAAAGACAGCATATAAAATATAATTTTACAAGGACCTTGGTTTAAGTTAGTCTCATCAATAAGATAGTCCCATCATATGTAACCTGAGGGTTCACAATAACATGATTTCAAGTCAGATTTGTTAAGTTTGTCTTTCTCGAAAGTAGGACAAGACCAGTTTGTTTTCAAGGTTCCACCAGAGTTGTGAGTTTCATACTTATATACTTCCTTATATTTAAAAATATAATACTGGGGCTGGCCTGGTGGGGTAGTGGTTGGGTTAGCACACTCTACTTCAGCAGCCCAGGGTTCGTGGGTTCGGATCCCAGGTGTGGACCTACACACTGCTCATCAAGCCATGCTGTGGCAGAATCCCACATGCAAAATGTAGGAAGATTAGCACAGATGTTAGCTCAGTGACAATCTTCCTCAAGCAAAAAGAGGAAGATTGGCAACAGATGTTAGCTCAGGGCCAATCTTTCTCACCAAAAAAATATATATCTATAATACTATTCATAAATATTTGTGATAGCTATTATTCTCCATTCTTCTCTGTACATCCAAAGGCTTAGATAACAAATAGCACCTAGCCACATTTTAGTTCTATTTGTTCAACAAAAATATACTGAGTACCTACTATAAGCCATATGTTAGGGATAAAATGTTGAAAAGTTGTTGTCCATATCTTCAAGAAATTTACAATTTCTGTGACACGTATATTAAGATGATACAATGTGATCACTGCTAACAAGGAGGCATAGTCAATAGGAACAATAGAGCAATAGAAACAGGGAGTAATAAAAGATAGGAAAGAATAAGGATTAAAGTAGTAAATCTACCAATCCTAATGACTGTGGTCAAAGCACATTAAAATTAGTGATTAACATGAATGAACTATTAAAGGAGTGGAAAATAGAGGCCAAGGCACAAAACACAATATAAATGTATCAAACTAACAATATTACTCCACTGAGTTACAAATGACAACTACACTTTAAAACAGAGACAGTAATTGGTAAATGTGTAACAGTGGAAATAATCATAGGGGATTATAAGAAGTCAAAAAGAAATAAATCCAGGATTTATTTAGAACACTAAACAAATCCAAAAATCCCTAGACTTTAAAAGCAGTGTAAATCTCAAGAGTGACTAGAAGTTGGAAACCTTTGAAAAAACTGGAAAAAAAAAAAATCATCTGACTAAAGCATGTTCTGCAGAGAAGCACCACAAAGGAAATAAGAGACCTGTACTTTTATGAGCCAAGCCAAATTAGCTGTGCTGTTCTCTCCATAGTCAACAAGTGAATTCCTGAGGGGCTACAAGAAAGTGTACACTATATGAACTAGAAAAGTATTTTCACCTTAAATTGCAAACCAAATCTGTCCTGAAGTGACATTTAATTTCTTTTCATTTGCCATAATTACAAAGACAAAAGCTCCTAGTGTTGCTTTGGAATAGATTCCAGATAAATTAAATCATTTACTATTTTGTCATTATCTCTAAGTTTTAACCATCTGTTATAAAAACGTTAAATCTTAACAACGAATTTAAAATATGTGTTTCCTTTTGTTTATAATTTCGCCTCCAAGACAATATCTATAATGCAAAGTTTCCAGAAGTAGAGAGCTTTATCAAAATGTGGCCAATAGAAGCCAAAATGGAAGGCTTCACTAAAATTCCTATCAGGTGTAGAGTTTTCATGCTCTCTCTACACAAAAAGCAAGGGCCCAGGGACTCCCCTGATCATGACTTTCAAACAAACAAATGAGCATCTTCTGTCATCATGGCTCCTCTGGACATGTAGAAGAGAATCAACAGCATCTTCCTGGAGCATGTTTGATCACATCATCATATTTGAAATCTAATGGGGTCAAGTTGAAGTCAAAGGCCTGGTGGTAGGCCAGCAGCCTGATTGAAACCAGTCTAATACTCTTTCATTTGACAAATTATTGAGCACCTACTCTCTGCCAAGCACTCTGATGGATCCTTGGGATACATTAGTGAACAAAACCAAGATACCTACATTTGATGGCTCCTACATTCTATGATAAGGGAAATGCCCACAAGGGCCATAACCAACTACAAAGTGAAAGGGACTCAATAATAATAGGTAACAAGTATTAGGTACTGATTACACACTGAGCCCTCTTCTACTTATAGCTTTACATGTATCAATGATGGGTAAATTCTATTAGGATCCTGATGCACTTTGCAGAATGTTTAAACATAGAATTTAGCCCTGTAGCAGTATCACACTGGGCCTACAACTCAGTCATGAGAATCAGCAATCCAGCACCAAAGAACCACAGAGATGAGAGCCTTCAGTTTTAAAAAACAAAATACAATATCCTAGTTTTGCTTTTGGCTTGCTCAGCACGTGGATTTTCCTCTGATTTTACTTTAACAATTAAAAGTAACCTAATTCTGGCAACCAGAAATGCAAATCAAGAAATTCTTAGGACATAGGAAGCATCTTGTAGCACTAAGGGAGAATAATATTGGATGTGCAGAAGAAAACTTCAGCTCGTGAACTGAAGGCATATTGCTCTGTAATAACAAGATCGTATGATATGGTAACCATGAGAAAACAAAATTACACAAGAGAAACCTCCTGAATAAATATTTTGCATCTCAGCCAAAATTCAACAAAAAAGAATTTCAACTCATTTCAGAAGTTTGCTCTGGAGGCTTGAGTCTTCGCCAAGAGTCCTGCCTGTGACTGTGTAGCCATCAAGAGGGTCTGGCAGAGTACCTGGCACATACAGTACAGAAGAGCAGCCTCAAAATCTGGTTGAACTGAGCTGAACCTTCAAATTAAGAAAGACTCTGTGGGTCTCTCGTGTCCACATGTCTCATAGTGAGTAAGAAAACTTCTACTTCTCATTCCTGATTTTCTAGGAAGATAAATTCAGACAACTTGGAGGAAAAGTCTTGTTATTTGTGAGTTTCCTACTTTGTGCATAAAGGTGTAACATCATCACTAGGTGAAGGAGACATTGTGTCCCGCGCGAAGAGTCTACTCTAAGCCAGGGATCTGAGAGGATTAACTTGTCTGGTCTCAAATTTTTACAGACTATGAACATCGTAAACTAATTTGGATTACTGGGATCTGTCCCCAGACTCAAAATAAACTGAAAACTTCCTTTCCTCAGAATAGGGCTGAACCAAAAGAAAGTTTTAAATGCTGCAGAGTTTGGAAATAGAACACTGATCTTTTTCATCCAATAGATTAGATACCCCTAAATCTATGACTGGATCGTCTAGGTTGACCACAGAATTTAGGACGTTAATCAGTCCTCTGAAACACTGCCTTCAGTAGCAGCCCTTCCATTTCCTCAACTCCAGCTAAGTTTCAGTTCAGAGTCAACTAGTTGTTTTTCTCTTTCTTTCAGTCAGACTTCACGTGCTTTGAAGACAGTCTAAGAAATAGTCTAAGGATGGGATTTGTAGTTTGTTTCCAATGAAATAAAACCTATTTATTCTTTCTTACTGGTTTACCTTATAAATGGTTTTCAAAAGTTGTTAGATGTACATAAATGTTAATTAATCTAATTGGTTAGTAAAAGAATACTGACTCAGCTCACATCAGCTTTGCCACCACCTCTGCCTCTTGCTTCTCATATAATAGAGAAAATAGAGCTAGCAGTATATATGATCCAAACATTCCCCCCTACAACACAGATGCTAAAAAAGAAAATAAATATTGATACTAAAATGTAGAAAAGGGGGTATTACATTTTTTCGTAAGAACCATATGATTTGTTTTTCGATACTGTTTAATTTCATGGTTGAAACTAGCATTGAAATACACCAACATGTTTTCCATTTTAAAATAAAAAATTTTGACCTGAGTTCTGTTAGATGGCTGCCTTGAAGTAGCTGAATTATTGAAAATAGTCTTAACGTAGTCTTCCATGAAGTATGCATGACTTTACAAGTTTGAATACATTTATTTATAAGTTAACATTTTAAAAGTTTGTGTGCATGGAATATTTACCTCTAAATATTTATGTGTGTATTTTCCCATTAAGTCAGGAGATAGTCAGGAATGAAGAACTCAATACAGTGTATTCTCAATACAGTAGACATATTCAAATCTCAAATTTAAAAAAAAAGGGATTAACCAAATATCCTAATCCTTGTGTTTTTTTAACCATTTTGTTGACATATGATTGACTTTTAAAAAGCTGTACGTATTTAATTTATACAGCTTCATGAGTTTGGAGGTAAGTATACGCCCATGAACTATGACCACAATCTATGCCATAAACTTACCCATCATCCCCAAAAGTTTCTTCCCACCCTCTTTATTTATTAATAATATTATTTCATGTGATAAGAACACAACATAAGATCTCCCCTCTTAGCAAATGTTTAAGTATATAATATAGTATTGTTAATTATAGGCTGTACGCTATACAGTAGATTTCTACTTCTTTGCTGTATTTAGCGGTCTTTTGTTTTTAGATCATCCCTTCCAATTAAAGGAAACTTCCAATATTAAGTACTTTATGAACCATACCAGAATTTATAGCGTGTTGGAAGTAGGCCAACATACAGAGGAAAGCAGAGTGAAAAGTGGAGGGATCTTCTCATTCTTTGCAAGGCTTAATTTAGGCAAATTCCCAGTTCTTGTGTGTAATTATTTAGGCTTCTTGGAAATGTGCCTTCAATGGGATTAGGGGGAGAGGTTCCAGTTCCACTCTCTTTACAAAAAGAAAAAATGCTCTCATAGTTATTGGATTTGAAAGATATCAGGGAAGAAGCAGTTTGAAAAAAGGAGGACTTTTCATGCGCGTTTGTTCCAAGTGAAAAGTGAATACGATAAATCTGGTCGGAAGGATAAAATGGTTCCCGTCCACAGCCCTGACAATTGGTGCCATCAGGGATCAACTTCCAGATTTTCTGTTGGATTATCTGCGAGCTTTTGACTTAGAAAATATATTTTCCTTAAGAGCTGGTAGATATTCCTTAAGAAACATGATTTTTTGACCTTTTATTCTACCATTTTCCGGTTTAATAAATGAAGGGAGAAGCCCAACACAGTAAAACAAGGCCAAGGTAGACTTCGTGGAAACACGGAAAAAGGCAAGATGCAAAATTCCCAAAGGAAACCTTTGATGAGGCACACCATGCATTTCCCATATCTGCAACTTGTGTTTATTCTGCGACATAAATAAATACATCTGGTCAGTGTGATGGTGAGATCTTTGACTTTCATGTGTCCTGAAGTTTTTTTCTCTACTTTTAATCTTAAAATCATGGGAATACAGCTAGTTTCGTTTTAAATTATAATTCGCTTGCAATAAATCCCACACTTGGGAATCTGAGCTGAAGAGTTTATCATGTTTACAGCAAAGTACCGAATTCTTCTCTTCCTCTTTCCAATTCTCAAAGACACAGACATATTAAAGAGTTTCTCTTAAAAGGAAAAAAATCTATATGAAAAGTTTTTATTTAAATTAACATAAAAATAACATACCATAAGCATAATGCCTGATGTACTATCATTTTTATATATTCACTCCATTGTTTTTATAAGTACACATTTTTAGCATTGTTATAATTATCAAATACATAGAATATTGTACACTCTTTTTCCCACATAACATTGATATTTTTCACATGTACAATTTTTATTAGAAGCATATGTATTACCTTAAAATGTTTAACTTTAAACTTCTTTATGTATTTTCTGGACACTTTTCAGATCTAGTAATGTGCTTCCGGGGCAACTTGCAGTAAAAACGTGTAAACATCTTCTGGATCTATTACTCTGACCCCTCTATCTACGTAAGTTTTTCTGTATTCTCTCAGATAATTAGTTTCACGGAATGTCGGTAGATGGTACACACCTCACACTAGCTCTGCCCAATATCCCGGGAATGTTTAAAATAAAGGACAAGCTCTCACACCAAAAAGTGATGATAAGAAATGTAAGCAACAGAAAAGATTAAACAGCATATGTTACATAAAGAAGTGTGGATTGTGCACAAACTTGAAGACAAGATGGCATTAGCCTAGAAAACCCAGTCACATCCCCCCATGTGACTCCTTAAGGTCAGTGCCATTTTGGTCCTGGCCTCAGTAGAACTCCTAGAATGTGCTGACTCTGGAAGGGTTTTCATCAGGGTGTGTTTTCACTCCTTCCCTTGGATCTCCGGACCCTGAATTCCAGATTTGAGCTGAAAAATCTTTACCACAGAATTAGTCCCTCCCAGTTTCTGTCTGCCAATATCCCAGGTGCTTGCAGCAACATCTGCTATGGTCACTGCCTTCTGCAAATAGTTAGGTCATGCTGTCAACATAGGCCAAAAGTGAGAGGAAAAGTTTTAATTCAATGGAGGTTGGCATTTTTTTCCTCTCTCTTTTCTCTGGCTTTTTCCAGTGTTTACCAGAAGGATATTTCTTGATTCCACTGGGCTCCCTTTTTCCCACTGAATCATCAAAAGCTCTTCCTGCCCACTCAGTTCTCCTAACCTACACTTTTTAAACAGTACATTCTTCCACCGCAGTAGGGTTACAATGGATACCAAACTGCTAAAATGTTTTCCAAAAGAGATGCTCCAATTTGCAGTCACCAGAAATGAGTGAAATTTTGTTTCACAACACTTGGTAACGTTGACTTCTCTGAATTTTTCCTTATTTTAGTTTAACCTCAATAAATATTGCTAAGCATCTAAGATAGCCTCAGAATTCCTTCTGAAAATATACAGCAGCAATAATAAAATCTATGAATTATAGAGTGTCAATTATATGGCTGGCACTTCACATGCACTGTTTCGTTTATCCTTAAGCAACCCCAAACTATGAGTATTATTCATCCCTTTCAACCTATAAAAGTGAGGATCCAAAAGAGTAACTTGTCCACATCTGTAGCCTCAGTGGGAAGTGTGGGCATGATTGAAACCTACGTCTCTTTGAACTTAGCTACCTCAAGCTATCTATGCCATGCTAGCTCAAAGCTATAGGGCCATCAACGAGTGCATTTTCTATTCCTCATTCCTTTTCAGAATTACCTACTCACTATCACATTGTTCAAACAAAATCTCAAGGGCATAAATAACGAATTAAACTCTAGTTAACTAAACTCAACTACACTATTTTTTTTTTCTAACCACAAATCTAAACCTCACTTGTTCTTTCAAAAGCAGCCAGCAAATTAAGTTACCTTGATATTATTCCAGGACTATGATGGATTCTTTGTTTGTTTCTGGCATCACTTAAGTGATTAATCTGTTTGTTTAGTTCACTTGAAGTTTTTGTAAAATCCACAAGTTACAAATGTTAAACTAAATTCCAACCTTTTAGGACTCACAAAATGTTATTTGGGGAAAACATGACTTCTTGGGGTCAAATGGAGAGAGGAATTGTATGCTGTTCAACGTTTTTATGATACATGATCCTAATTTTTTCTGGATATCAAATCACTTATAAATGCTATTTTAATGATATCAGCTTAAATAAATTAGTGCTCATGTGCCACGCGGGAAAAATGTCTCCATGTCTGCACCTTCCTAGGCACACCTAGTTATAAAAAATTGGCTCAACCTCAAAGAGTGGGAGACCATGATGGCTGCAGTTTTAATTAGCAAAGGACTGGAACAGGCAGAGATTAAAATTCATCGTGAAGATAAAAACTGGAACAGACTCTGATAATTAGACCCATGTACTGGCTTCTAAAACCCATATCCACCTACACATAGAAAGTTTTAACTTTACTCCGTAAAAACATATATAGCCTCTATGAAAATGTTTGGAAATGATTTCAATGAGTTTAACTAAATTCATAATAGTTGTAGTAGGATGGGTTTCTTTCCTCACATCCCAATGTCTCCGAAATAATGCATCGTGTATGAAATTTTACTCTATTTTTTAAATCTTAGTTAACCTTCAAGGTTTTGCTCAAAGATCATCAGCTTCTTGAAAGTCCTTCTTTCTGCCTTTCTAATCCTTCACTGCCCCTTGCTTCACATTCTAGTAGAAATTATCTCTCCTTTCTCTGAATTCCCAAAACTTGTGAATATAACTCTTTTATAATAATTTATCACATTCTATCTAACATTAAAGCTATTTATGTATACTCTCACCTGCTGGGCCAGACTACAACTGTGTTGTACCCATGCCCAATGGGAGTCTACATAATTAAAATAATATGGTTAAAATAAGATGTTACTAATTTGAAAATTCAGAATTTTTTCAAAATTATAGTTTTTACTTAATATCTGAGGCTGGGACCAAATATATCCTGGTGCTTTCCAGACTCATAGTTCCATTTGACTTTTTCTCCCTATACAAAAATTTTAAACTATTATGATTTTATCAATTCTTTTCTCCTTGCTCTTTAAAAACCTTGCATCAAAAGTAATAATGAGGAACAGAGAAATGCATACCAACTCTACTCCTTTTTTACATTTGATTTTCTATAACAACACTAAAATTAGGTTTTACAGAAGGGAGAAAGATTGATTCAAGCTGGCCAAAGTTATTTCCCTGAGGAACATAGGCTTCTTTCCATTAGGTGATCAAATGCAGGAAGAAGGGGATGAGCGATTCTTTACTCCAGAGATTTAGTTGAAACAGCAAGGCATGACCTAGAGCAAATGAGCAATTAAAACCCCAATGTGTAGTTCCTCCCCATTGCCCAGCAGCCAGCCATGGTTGAGCTTCGAACCGTTAACAGAAGCCTGACTATTGATGCCATTGTCTAGGAAGCTATTGTTATTGTTCCACAGGAGACAATGCCCTTCAACTTGCTTTTTGTTCTGTTTAATTGCTTAAAACTCCATAACTTTTCATAATCTATAAAAACACAGTGGCATCATTTGAAACCTCATTCTTTAAAATGTCTTTCAGGAAAAAGCAAAAAACTATTGCATTCTTTTCTTTTTCATATCAAAAAAAGTTCAGGACAAAATCATCACCTTATTTAATAATAAAAACATCAACAAAAAGGATTTTTTTTAACTCAAAGCTATATAGTATGGACTAAATATACTCTTGGTATTTGCTATATACCGGGGTTGATTCTGTTAGTAGAACACTCACTATATAAAGATTATTTCCACTTCCAACGCCAAGATATACATGTTCGTTCTGTTCTCTCATTCTTTGTGACTTTTTCAAGGGTCAAATTGGATAGAAAGAATTTAAAGAAAGCAAGGCTAGAATGTATTTATTTAACTGTTCCAGGATTTTACTAGACTCTTTTTCACCCTTCCTTCCAGCTAGATTAGATTGTGAACATATAATTAATCATTAGTTTGAAAAAACTTAGCAATAAAATAATTCTGTTTGAGTACTTTCCTGTCCAGAGAAAAATAGGCAGAAGTCACTTAAGAGCATACAGTTTAAACCAAATAATTCCTAATTCATTATAAGAAAACATCTACATATTTTTTATTATCAGGTAATATTTTTCCTGTTAAGTAAATTGATATTTAATCAATCATTACTTCAATTAAGTATACTCATTCTTTACTTAAAATAGGTGGTAAAGAATGGATCCATGACTGTTTGCCTAGGTTTAAGAGAAAGGAAGGGAGGAGAAAAAAAGAGGAAGAGAGGGAAGAAGGGAATGAAATAAAAGGAAAAGCAAATAATATTTATTAAACGTGTAAGTGTTAACAAGCAAGAAAATCAAGGTACCCGTCTTGAATACCTTGGAGAAACAAAAAGCTTCACCACTATAAATTATTAAAAGAATGAAATAAATGCATGAATAAAGAAAAGTTTCTGAATCCTTTTGCAGATCAATGTTAAATTAGTTCAGGGAGGGTCTTGACACCTTCCTGATTGAATGGTGTAAAGAAAACGTTGAAGCCACTCAACTACTGGTGGTGGTGGTGGTGGTTTTTTCCAAGTGTGTTGACAAATTTATCTGTTTAGCTAAAATTTTCAACTGCCAAGAAAGTATTCAATCTAAGACCTTGTGTTAGATTTGTTATTTTGTTGTGTCTTTTCAGCATGTCCACCGCACTTCTAATAATAGAATCCTACTTTCCTTTGGAGAGCCCATTTCTTGTGATTCAGGTGGGATAAACCTGCCTATGGCCACTTGGTGATCCTATAACTCACAGCTGACCAATCAGAATGTTCCATCCCTATCCCAACCACAAAGATTGGATGAGAACACGATGTAATGAAAACCAGTCAGGATATGTGATCAGGCTTGACATGGTCTTCTTGTGAGCGAGTCTTTCTTCCTTTTAATCAAAATTCAAAAGAATATATTCTTGGGGCTTCCTTTCCTACCACATTGAGAACACGCCTGCCTGAGAAATAAACCAATAGGAAAATAAGGCAAAGGGATAGAGAAACTAAGCCCTAAGAACATTACTTGAAACCCTGAACCTACCTGTATCTGAAATTGATCCATCCTTGGATGGATGACTACAGATTCCAAAAAATTCCCCTTACTTTGCTTAAGGCAATTTGAGTTGGAGTTCCTCACTTGCAACCAATAGATTACTAGCTAATAAAAGTGTGTTGTTATTTTCTGAGTCACTGTAAGCTATTGCGCAGTATCTCTTTTTACTTTTAGGCAACTATCAGATAATATGAAGCAAGACAAAATGAAATGGTCAGAATCATTAAGGATAACTCAATTTTCTTTTCAACAATACTTTTGAGAGCCTGAAAAGAAAACCAATGCTCAATTTAATTCAACTATACTATCAAGGTAACTATAGTTTTCTACATAAACATTCATTAAGTTCAAGTAAATTCTTTCTATATCATGCAACTTTAGAACAAAAAAAAGGAACTTAGAGTGCCTCTTCCCATCCTCATTTTAGACATAGGGAACCTGAAGTCTGACAATATTAAGTGAATTGTCCGAAATCATAGAGCTAGTTAGTGACAACGTTGGAATGAAAACAAGGTCTGCATTGATAATTTACCAAAAATTATAAAATTATACCTATTATAGTATGCACTTTATTCTGAGATGAAGTAACTAGAGAACTTACTAGAATATTATCATTTAAAAAAATTGGAAATTAGCTTAGTAAAGCGCCTAAGTGACTCTGCTTGTTTATCCTTTGGGGTATCCATTAATTCTTCTGAAATGAGGATGTACTAAATGAGCCAAAATTCCATTAAACACACACAATGATAAATGACCTGAAATGATCTCTTCATAATGCTTTTGTGTTTTCTTTATAAATAACTACCAGAAAAGGGTAAAAATAATGATATTCTAACAGGAACTGGTAAATTCTATTAGATATGAAGGCTGAATTATACTCTGAGTGAAAAAGCGCTGATTTAAAAAAATGGTTTTCTTTTGGATAAGGATGGCTCATCTTTCTTCCTCTGAGTTGATAGGCCATATCCAATAATAACTAAATCCAGGAACCAGGAACCCAACAATATACTTATAGAATTCTAACAATCAAACAGCATTTTTGACCAAGTTATTAGATATTCTTTGGTTGGATCAGGAAATTTTTTCCTGTATATCCTTATTCCATATTTTTTAAAAGTGGAGAACTCCTATTACTACTTCAATAAACGTAATTACTGTAAAATGCTTAATATTCATGTGCGTTTTTAAACCAACTCTAACTTCAGCCAAGAAATCCTACTAAACCAAAAGCGAACTAAGTATTTTCTTTTGGAATTGTTACGTAGTTACGTAGAGGAAATTTGTAGCCCTAGAAAGTAAACAAACAAAGAAATGTGGTACACCCAAACTGGCCACAAGCAAATGAAGAAAGTCAATGGGATAGAAAGAATTTTAAAAGCTAAATTAATATTCATTTAAAAGCCTCTTCTCCTGCAATTTTTTTAACTATTTTATTTAAAAATAGCTATTATTGATTAATATTTTGTCACAATCTATTTCTAGTAGGGTAAACTAATTCAAAATGAGTTATTACTTTTGCTTCATACTGGCAAAAAGTAAATGCAATTTCCTAATAAAATGTTATAATAAACTTTAAACATACTTCAAATAGCTAGACTTTGAAGAAGGAATAAAACAGTGAACATCATGCCCGTAGAATTATAATAACTAACCACAATCACACCGGTTTTCTCTATCAGCGAGATATTTGATGCTATAATGATTAATCAGCATTTGTAAAATCGCTAGATTGGGCTCTTTGCAATAGTTCCTCTTCCTTAAAGTCTGACCAGAACACTCCTAGCAGACAGGCAGATGAGAATGCTATCCTCCGAAGTCGGCCTGGGTTCCCATATCTGATATCCCAGCTTTGCCGCCTCCCTCCCTACTGGCGAGCTAATGAATCATCTCCTCCCTCTACTTCCTATCCGGCCTCTTTGCCTCTAACTCCCAGGAAGTTTACAAATACTATTCATAACTTCAAAATACACAAGCAGACTTCCCTCACTTTTAAACCACCAACTCTCTCTTCACAGAAGGATAAAATCATTTAATCCACCGACTGTTCAACTCACCGGGGTGGTCAAGGAAAGCTGGTAAGCAGCTATTTCAATGTGCTCCGTGTACAGATCCTTCTCACTGGTTATTACCATTTATGTTCGTGTACAAAACCACAAGCAGGATATAACCCTGCTGCTTTTCACACGGTGCCTCCTAGGACCCTGCCTCGAGGACAGTTGTCCTGCCTCATTCCTGCTCAGAATCTTGTTGCTGTAGCCTTCCACAGTGCGGTAGACATTGGGGAGCTCAGGGTCAGCCAGACTTTGGACAACTGCTAATTGTTACACAGGGCCCTGAACTGCAAGAAACAAAGATAGTCCAAAGGGGAGATTTTTATGAAAAGTTTTAAAGAGACCACAGGCTTTTCTCTCATTGGCAAAATGCTATTATAAATCAGAGAGGTGAAATCTGAAGGCTTGCTGTGTCCAGTGACTCCACTTTAATGTCAACATACTGTTTTGCTACTGCCCCTCTTTTTTTTTTTCTAAGAGTAAATTTTCCCATACACTGTAGTTTTAAAGTGCAAATAAATACAAGACCCAGTCCCTGTTTGGATTCAGTGTTTTCAGTTGGAACCAGTGCCTTACAGATTATGACATGCAGCACACAGAAAATGAGATTAGAAAAGGTGCTGTGGCCATGGGGTTGTCCCCGGGCTGTAGAAGGCAAGGAACACCCTTCATTATTCTTCCTCTCAGACTGAGGAAGCTCGTGATAGCTATGTGTCACCTCTAATGTCATCTTCTCCCTCTCAGGCTTTGTCTCCCTGTCTCCCTCTTCCCTTCACTGTCTTTCCCCCACCACCCCTCCTCCTCTCTCTCCTTGGCTCCCAGGACCAAAGAAAGGCAGAAGAGCCTAAGAGTGGATCCACCATTCCCTAGTGAATTAATAACCATGCCCAGCCCCTATGCAAGCCAGAAAGGACTTTTTGATTCCAGCGTGTTAGGAATCATTAAAAGATATACATTAAAAGTCAAAGATTTTGGTTTTTATTTTTGCTGTGAAATCTGTTAAAATATTTACTTTTTAAAAAGAGGGAGTTCAACGTTGTTGCATAAATCAGTGTTAATGCCAGCTAATTTTTTAAAGTACACTAAGAAAATTTACAATGGAAAAAGAAAAAGAAATCACTGTTTCTATGCAATACATAATGGTAGGGCAGAGGACTGTCGATACAGGTGTGGTACAGCAGAATGCCTGAGTTCTTTGTTTTTTTTTCTATTACTGAGAGGAAAAAAAAGCAAATTATGTTGTTTGAAATTATAAACAAATCTCCTAAATTAAAGTTAGGTTTTATCTAAATAACCATGTAACAGCTTTCTCATGACCAAGTTAAATAACATATTTTCCTTTATAATCATGTTTATTCCAGTTCTTGATATTCAGACCACAGATATATTAGGAAAAACACGAAAATAAAACAGGGCTTAAAGTAATTTCACAAATTCATTCAATTCCCTCTTAGAAGCTGGCAGAGATTCTCAGTTTAGCTTCATAGTCACTGCTCATCCTACATATACAGACTCCCCTACCTGGATGGAAAGGTAACGTATACGAGGTCTGTATTTCCAGTAAACAAAAGACGCTCTGCCTCACAGCGTGGTATTCACTGAGATGGGGGCTCTTCGGGCAATGCGGCTTGACAAAAGTACTCAGCAAATAATATTCTTCGTCAAACGTTGCTTTCACTTTCTTTCTAAAGCTCTTGTTTTAGATTGCTTATTGAATTTGGGTGACAGAAAGTATATGTAAAATAAGGAAGAAATTCTGATAAAGACAAGCCAACCAGAAAATGAAGAGCTCGGGCAAGTAGTCACACACACACACACCCCCCCATATACATACACAAGGCACAGCTGTGCACTCTGGACATTCTTTTGCTCATTGTTTACTATATGAGTGGATAAAATAGTAAAGAAATGTGTTCAAATGGTCAATGTCTAATTGAAGTTATTTTATTCGTCAGCTAAGTAAATGTAGAATCATCAAAAAACAAACATTCTGCTTGTAAAAATAGACTTACTGATTACAATGGTGGGATTAATTCTTTACATAATTTAATATAAAGCCCCACCAATTTTATTCCCAACTTTTAAAAAACTGACAACACATCAAAGTGTATTTAGACTGCTTGCTGATTAGCTGATGTAAAAGAGAAAAATAGGGGCAAATTTTTCCTTCCAAGACATTTGTTAACCTGATTTTGAAGCCCAAGGAAGTGGAGGGGAAGATTCTAGGTGATTCTAAAATGTAAACCAGCATTCATTCATTCATCAGTCAAAATTTAGGTGGAAAAGCCTTTACTGAAGGAAAATGGACAGGCGCCCCACAATCCAGCAATCCTTCTTCTGAATATATAGCCTCACAGGTCCACAAGGAAAGGTATCTAGGGATGGTCACAGAAGCATTGTTTATGGTTGCATGGAGAAGGAAACAGCATCCATCTCCAGGGAATGGGAAAATAGCAAATGTGCACATGATGGAGCACAAAATCAGAGGCAGAGCTCATGAGTCAGACATATATTTAGCAACAGAAAATACCTCAAAAACATAACACATATTTTTTAAAAGTAAGAAATTGAATGAAATTTAGAGCATAATATCATTTATATCAATTTTAAAACATACTCAAAACAATACCATATATTTTCAAGAGTCTACTTAAACTTTTTTACATATATATAATTTTCTACATTATATATAATTTTTATGTATGTGTATAAATTTTATGTATGTATGTAGGTACACACACTTATATATGATAAGAATTACAAGAGCATACCTTAATTATATTAAAGCAGATGTCTATGGGGCAAGAGAATGGGAGTGGAGATTGGGGACCACATAGAAGAACAAAATTAAACAAAAGAGAAGCTCATGTCAACCCATCTATGACATAGTGGGCTGCGAATGAGGACCGTGATTGACTCAACTCTGAACACATGACAAAAAAAAAAAAGTATAGAGGACTTTGGAGCCATAGTTATTGACAACATGATAAAGCAACATACCCAAACAGCCAGCCATATCTAAAAATAAAATTTAACTGAAGGTAAAGAAAATGATCTTGTAAAAGACATAGCGAAAAATTATAGGTTGGCGATATCCTTAAACTATAAAATTTACAGTTAAGTGCAATTTAGAACTCTTAAAAATCTTACACTGAAATTTTTGATTTGTAAAATCTATTCATGGGTCTGATTACATTTAAACCCATGAAAAAAAGGAAACCACAGCAGGGAAAGACCATCTGAACGGTTCCTGCAGAGACAGGGCTCACAGGGTACATCTGTATCTACCTTATGGAATCAGGGCCATCACTGAGATGGCCACCACCACCCAGAACAGGCAGTTACATGAGGCAGCAGTTTCATCACTTTGCTACATGTTGAGCAGCTGAGAAGAAAAGCCATTATACATATATATGAAATTTTGCCTCAGTGATCTAGCTGTTTGAGGTGAAATAGTGGGATTTGTCTGAAGACTCTGTCATGTCCCTGATTCACTTTATATGGACCAGACATAGTTACATTGCACATTGTCTAATAAGAGTTTGCAAAATTCTATGAGAGGTGAACCATCTTGTTAAAGACAACTAATCAAAGCCACTCTGAGTGATCCACAATAGTTATCCAACCAAATGCTAATATGAAAACTAAACAGTCTTATGACATGTATCTCTCTGGTATCTTTGAAAATACTTCACTGCTGTTTCAATTTCCAATGAAAACATGCAGATAGTGATTATATAATTATAAACTGATATACGATTTTACTTAGATAACAGCAGTAAAATGTATTGACCTATGTCTTCACTGCTAAGGGAGTTAAGTTAAATATATAAAAATGCCTAATACCAGTTTGTTTTTTCAGCAAATATATCTTGGGAACACCATCCCCTTTTAAATCCAGTTTCTCTACTCATCTTACCATTACTTATAGCATTGGTTTCATGAGAATTTCTTGGGAAGTTACTGAAACCACACAAACATCAATAATTATAAGTGAAGCTAATTCTTATAAGATAAGGATAATAATAAATTAGTTGAGGAATAATCCAAGTCCATCAACCATATCATCATCTCAATATTATAAAATATTGCTAAACAGAGAATTTTTACCAAAGAGAGTTATACATA
Organism: Equus asinus; assembly: GCF_041296235.1. NCBI lineage: Eukaryota > Metazoa > Chordata > Mammalia > Perissodactyla > Equidae > Equus > Equus asinus. The sequence continues at coordinate 35,228,138 of NC_091792.1, forward strand.
AAAAGTCATAGAAATAACCCAAATGAGAGTTGACCAACAAATTAATACCCCCAAAACTCTCTCTCTAAGGTAGTTATTGAAAGCTACACAACAAAAAAGAATATACAGCAAACGCACCAACTAAAACGTTTCAAAGACAATAAACTGCAAAATGTGTGATTTTAGGAAATGAAAGCTAAGTTTCGGTAACCATTCACTGACCACACACACAAAAAAAAGTAGCAACACTCCAGGGTATTCATCTCATCATCTCAAACAGACAGTTTGTTTGACAAGAATTATGAATCAAATCACCATATTCATAAGTGGCCGTAAAGCCACTTTTTATGCCTTTGCACTATGTAGATAAAATGACAGTTAAGTGAATTAAGAAATTTGCTTCCTATTGTCTAATATTTCCGTTAGAAGATTGTCCATAAATGGTGAAGAAGAAAAATCTAGAAGATGCATTCCACATTACCTATTTTTTAAGACTACAAAATTGTGCACAGACCAAGCAAGTCCTCAGATAGTTAAATGGTCACACCAGAGAGCTTATCTGAAATTTCTACGATAAATGGCCACCTTAAAAGTTTGAAAAAATACTGAGAAGTACTGAAAAAAAATTTGTTGGGTTTTTTTTTTTCCTTTCCCCTTTGCAACAGAATGAGGGAATGAAGCATTTTTCTTGGACACTGAGTATAATTATAGCTAATCATCTCCTTCTCCTTGGAGCAACATTCGTTGACGTTCCTTCATTTTAGGGTGGCTGGCTGACACAATTCAAATATAATTACTCTTCTTGCATGATAAACTCCAGCACCGTGAGCAAATACAGTATGTCTCATTGTCAAGTATGGCTAGACAGCAGCAGTGTAATATAGACCTTTCAAGCCCTGCTGTAGCCCCCTGCCTTTGAAATCTGTGCAAGATGACAAAACTGACTTTCATTTCCCTTGGACTTTCTCAAGGAATCCTTATTAAGAAAAAAAAAAAAGCCTAAAACCCATAAATTTAATCTACTGCCTGCCAATCACAATAGTTTCTGCTGTCAGACACTCATGATACATAACCACAAAATTTAAATGTTATTGTTTCATACAAGAAGGAAACGTTGCTCATGACTACCCCAAACAGTCATGTGACAATTCACTGCAGTTCCTTTGTTTGCCTCTTCACCACCGAACAATAGCAAAAGCAGGAAACCAGTAACCCATGGGCCAAATGTGGAAGGAGCTACACAATAATAAATGCTATAGAGCATTTTTCCTGACTATCCCGTAAGAGACAATTGTGTGATGACAGAAAGTTTGTTTCTTAACATGTATGTCATTTCAGATTAATAATGACACTTGCTTATTTCATTCTCAAATGACTTCTCATTTTTAAAAATCAAACAAAATTGGATGATCATTAGATAGAACTTTTGCCAACTTTTGTAAAAGAATTAGTAATGAAAGGAAAAATGACACCACATAGTCATGAATCTTGAGTTTGGGGAAGAAACAAAAGCTTGAAACTTAAAAATGAAACTTTTTGACATGGCCTACCAACCCCAAAGAGCTATGTTTTCATTAACGTGGTCAACTATATGGCTTTCTCTCACACGTGCTGATTAGTAGCTTTAAGAAAAACATATTTCTGTGGATGGAGACAAATACAAATTGACATGTTGTCTCTTATTGAATTATAGTGAAAAATCAAATGTACTTTTTACCTACAATTTTCTAGGACACTATTCCACCATGGGTCTTCTAATTCTAAACGTGTTTTTTTCTAAGTGTACGCAAACTCACTTTCTCGGAGTGTGTAGCCTTGTGGATGGAACTACATCCCATCACTGTCTATGTGTTTACCTTAGGCTGCTATGGGGACAATTATAGGTAGTTGGCTTTTTTGTTCCTTGACTTCTTAAAACTATATAAAGTAACCCTCAACTGTTTTAATTAGCAGTAGAGAGATTTAGCAGGTGAAGAATCAGATTCAGATGATAGGGTTCTTTTGTTTCGTGACTGGGGGAATAATTTGGCTTAGCACATCCCCTGGCCTCATTCCTCCATCATGGGAAACAGTGAAATCTAAATCCAGTTATATAAAATTGAAAACAAAACCTTTGTTTGCTCTACACACATGAGCCAACGCTCGGCAATTTTTGCTTCCAAAATAGGCAGAATTCTACTGCACAATTCTGTTGGAGAAAGGATCCACTCTAGTCACTCAGAAATGATCAGATATATGTGGCTAGCAGCAATTAAAGGAAACCCATATATATGAAATAAAATGGAACCCTTGACCACTGCATTTGCAACAGCAGACTGGTTTGTTATAAGAGAATGCTGCCTCTAATAAATGTATATGTGGTCAAAACAAACAAAAAGCACCCTTGAGGGACTTGGACTTAAGGTGTTTATCAAAAACCTTGAAAACTCTGTTGCAGATCATGTCCTCCAATCTACACAAAGAGAGATCACCCATCTCCTTATAAAATAAGGACATTTTCTTAGGGAAAATCTGATGGTTTACAAAGGGGTTTTTAGTTTTCCATGGCACACTATTCCAGCAACCATCAACTCAGTCACACCAAAATACCTTGCTAGCTTTCTTCTTTTGTTATGGACAAAGCTTGCACTGAACCCTTTTCAAACGCAGCCCCATTTTCAACTCAACCTTTTCCTTTCCCTAGAAAACAGGACTCTACCACGCTGGAAACCATCAGATCCAGTATTATGATTCAGGACTTTCACCTGATCCATAATATTTGTCTCTTGAAGGCATTTATACCTAGACTTCTTTGGGTATGCTGCTCAAATATGGAAGTCATTTAGAAATCAAAACCAAATAAATATACAAATCCGCCCTGAGGATTACAAAACACACTTGCTTTAACATTCTTCTTTAAAGTTTAGCAAAAGGAAGTGGAAAGAGACATGAATTTGCAATCTAACTCCTTCTCTGTTCTTCATTATCATGACACACTCAGCATCCCTCTGCTGCCCACGTAGCTTAGTCCCAAACCCTAAGAAGCCAGACTTCACTTGACTGACCTACTGCCCATAAAAAGTCTAAAATTCAGCAGTTTGAACTAAATAGAACTGGTTATATAAACGCAGCCCAAGCCCAAAAATAAAATAAAAACAAAACAAACAAGAACAGGTGACTGAGAGATTTGCATTTGGTTTGCTATGTCGCTTCTACTCAAAGGCTGAAAATTCTTCGCCTTGCATACTTAAATATGCATCAGCTCAGAAGAAGTTACAGAATGTTTCCATCAGCAGAAGATGTGGCACTCAGAGAAAGCATCAGGAAAATAAAAACTACAGACAAAATAGGGTGTATTTGCATATTTCACTTGAAATTAGGCTGTGTCGCAGCATATTGGAAACTCATATGCATTGGATGTCAGCTGAGTTACTTTTCTTTCCCCCCAAGGTGACATTGGTGCTTGTCTTACCAAATATGATGCAACTGACAAGTGTTTTCATGTAAGGAAGATATATGCCTCCCATCACCTTGTCAAGCTGAGTGAAGGCAAACTCCAGCACATCCTTTCGCAAGTGATTAGGTGGTCGGAGTCATTAAAAGTCATAAAGTTAGACTGCAGCAGTGTGCCCTGCATACATATGAACTCATCCAAAGCCGTCCTCCTTGAAGCAGGTGATAGCTCTCAACTTTGCCTCTGACCGAGTCATAAATTCTTGGCTGAGTTTTCTTTCTCTTAGCATACCTTTGAAATTATACTGAACAGTAAATGCCGTTTTGGCTAGTCTCATTGTCTCCTGCTTTCCCAGCCAAACCTCTAACAACTGGAGGTCCAAACATCTGATTTTGGTTCACGAACACAAAATAAACAACCAGATTGTCATTACATATTCTTCCAGAGCCCTTTTTAAATCTTCAAAGTACTTTAAAAACTCTTGTTAATCAGCCCATTTTAAAATTTTCTAAAAAGGCAGCAAGAAAAAGAGTGGTACTGTTTAACTATTTCACAAAATGAGGAAATTAAGGCACAAAGAGTTGAAGTGACATTGCCAAGAGTCTGGACCATTATGGCTAATCAGGAGCTCGGAACAAAGTCTGAATTCTTATGTTATCAGCTTCTATAATATTTCCACTTTCAGCCTTATCATTTCCCAGTAAATAAATCTGATTTTCTATAAGTCTGACCTTAAAAGTACCACAGACAATATGAATTTAAAAATTTTTAAATGTAATTTGACTCAGAAATTCCACTTCTAAGAATCTGTCCTAAAGAATTAGTAAAGTGTATGAGCAAACATGTATGTACAAGATGTTCAATACATCATTATTTATAATAATTAACAACTGCAAACAACTTAAATGTCCAAAAACAGGAGATTCTTAAGATTCCTTGATTAAATATTATAAATCCAAATTATATTTCTGAAGAATTTTTTAATGCTAAGAGAAATAATCATGATGCAATGTTTATGCAAAAAACAGGATTCTTAAGGATCTCAATTATGCTAAATATAAAACTGTGCAGAGAAAAAAGGACTAGGAAAAGTACAACAGAATGCTAACGATATTTAGATGGGTTTTATGTTTAGAGATTTGCAGGCAATTCTAATTTTCTTTTTTAAAGTCTGTATGAATTTTCCAAATGTTCTACAATGAGTATTACTTGCTTTTAAAGTTACAAAAAGAAAATAAAACACTAAAGTTCCTAAGTGGATGTCTAAGAAAAATTGCCAACATTCCATAGATCTCTCGCAAATCATCTTAACATAGACTACTCAATATTAAGCAATCTAAATGCTTTCTAAAATGTATCACAGCGATGTAGCACTCAGTGCCTGCCATGAGTGTATGAACTTTGTCTCATTTTAGGTCTGACACAGTGGCTAATGCATTTTTTTAAGACATGGTAACTGAATGGATATCGATGGGCCAGAACGCCTTTTCCCAGAATAATTTCATTTCCTTATGCTGTTCATCCAGCATAGATTGTATGCAATCATAAGTGAATAGAGTGGTGAGGAAAATAATAGCAGTTGCAAGACTTTAATTTCAAACTCTCCAACTTTAATAAAACAATTTTGGGGTTTGAGCACTGTAGCAATTAAGAGCTACTCTTGGGCTAATCAGATAGACACAAATCAACTCATTTCAGCCTTCATAAACATCATTAAAAGTTTTTAGCATCAGGCATTTAAAAGATAAAAAGCCAAAATGGGATCATGTGCCCTTGTGTCATCTCTTACATTGCATTTTCCATTGTTCTGGGCCAACAACAAAACATAAAAAGGCCCACGCTATTGGCTATGCTAATATGATAAAAACAGAAATGTTTATGTGCCTACCAAGAAGAACACACACGCATAAGAACGGAATTCTTTCTACCAAACGTATTGATTTAGTTTTCAAGTCCATCGTCGTCATCGTTATATGGAGTAGACAGTTGTTGAAGTAATTTCTTGCTTAGTACTCTACACTTGAAATGTTTTAAATATGCAAGCATATCAAGCACATGACTGAAAAATTTTTAGATGAGACTAAGTTAGAGGAAAAGAAGGCTAAAGGGAAAAAATGTCTGAGTCCTTTGTGCCAGGTCAACAGCTCTTCTCTTCTGAGCTGTCCTAGGGAAGAAACCTGCTGGTAGCTACACTTACCCACGAGGAAGCCATTTTTATATTCTGCCCACACGTATTCTGCTTCTACATTATCTTTTAGAAGAGACAAAGAACCAGAAGCCATTCAGAAATTTTGCTGCTGGTCCTCATGTAATCTAAAGACTTAAGCAATCTCTACAAAAACAACTTATTAAAAAAATAATTTGTTACTAACACAAAGACTGTGCCTTACTTCTTACTAATAAAAGTTATGTTAAAATCCAACCCTTAAGAAGGTCCTATGAATCTTCTTTCTCTCTCCCTATTCATTCACTTTGAATCACGGGGTTAATAAATCATGAAATCAACAGAAGCTGAGCTTCAGGAATAAAAAAAGGAAAAGAAATAAAATTCTTAGCTTACCAAAAAAGATTAATAATAAATCCCTGAAAAATTCAACTTAATATACTTAACGGTTCTGGTTAAGAACAATTAGAACAACAATTTTTCCTTATTTTAATTTTTATACTGTTTTTCTCATTTAAAAACCAATAAATACTCAAGGCAGAAAAACTTGTAAAACAACAAAAAAGGTAATGAAAGAAATAAATTTTTCCCACATACTACCAAAAAATAACTATCATTAGAAGTCAGTTGTTCCTTTTAGCCTTTTGTGTATAAATAGGACTTAAAATACATAAATGTATTTCATCTTATATGTGTGCCATAATTCATCTAATTACTCTCAATTATTGGACACATGGAGGATATCTAATGTTTCATTGTTATTAACTCTGACATGAAAAACTTAGGAATATAAATCTTTCTGCATATTTGTGATTTTTTTTCTCTTTAGAGGAAATTCAAAACAGTGAAATTATGGAGTTCAAAGAATATAAGCTTTTTAAGGCTTTTAAAATATATTGCTGAATGGCCCTCCATAAATTTTGTCCCAATTTATGCTCCCAAGAGCAATGTTTGTGAAATGTCTTTCAAGATAGTCCTGCTAGTCTTCTCTTTGTCTTAAAACAATAGGTTAGCTATGGGAAAAGATAGAATAAAAGATGAAATAGCATTCCATCTGTCTAGAAATTGTTTATGGCTTCTCATACACTCAAAGAGAGTGTATATGTTTATAGTGAGGGCAATATTCACCCCACATGACTGCATCATACAAGACAGAAAAATATCACTGGCCACATACAGACACTTAGATTTCTATCTGAATGAAGCACAAGGAAAGGCACTTTGAATTTATTGCATCACTGGTCTTTTGAGTTTTAATACATTTTTTTAAAGATTTTATTTTTCCTTTTTCTCCCAAAGCCCCCCTGGTATGTAGTTGTGTATTTTCAGTTGTAGGTCCTTCTAGTTATGGCATGCGGGATGCCGCCTCAGCATGGCTTGACGAGAGGTGCCATGTCCGTGCCCAGGATTCCGAACCCGTAAAACCCTGGGCTGCAGAAGCAGAGCGTGCAAACTTAACCACTCAGCCACAGGGCCAGCCCCTGGTCTTTCGAGTTTTAAAACCCTATCATTTGCACAATTCTGAATGACTTAAGAGATCTAACAAGGTAGAGGCATTAACAAATTCTCTGTTTGTTGCATCCTGCACGTAGAATATACTTCACCAACCTAGAAACGGTAAGATTTAAAGGGATGAAAGGACCGGCTCACCAGTCGGGTAATATGAGGCACTAATGTCCCTCAGAGTAAGGCTTCTGTGTGTCAAAAACCATCAAAGAATTAGCGGGTGCCAAGATATTAAGATTTTATTTCTTAGGAGAGGAAATCTGGAGATAATAACAAAGCAATGAAAAGAAGGGAAAGGCAGAGTCCAGGTCACATTAGTGCAACTTCCCAACTTTGCTGAGCCAGGAAGAATAGGCGAGCTTTCCACGGGTGAGGTCCCTAATCCAAAATATCCCCCAAGTTATGCTCTTGCTCCCAAGACTCGTCGGGAAGGTGTCAGAGTAGAGTTGAGTTGTGGTTACTGAGGAAGAGTGGCAACTGCTGCTGTTGTCACTACTCAGTCTCTCCAGAAGGTTAAACGTTGTCCTCTAGAGCCACAGCATTGACATTATTTCTCTCACTATCTGCATGATCAGTGCTGCCCCTAGGTGACATCTCAGTCATTCTCTAAGTTACAAAGCTAAATGGATGCATGACAGATGGACCCTGCAGTACCTCTGAAGATCAAATACTTGAGGGGATTTCTCATACTTGGTTTTCCTACCCAGAGCATAGATATGTATTGTGCTTACTGAATCAAAAGCATTCAAATGATAAACAAAACATTCAAATTGGTTTTGGGGCCGCTCACCATCAACAGAAATGCTCCAAATGGAAATGCCTAGCTTAGTGATTCACATAATGTAAACACTACACAAGAACTTTTCTAAAACTTCTGGGGGTTGATTAAAACCTTTTAGTTGGATATTTCTGAAAGACTACAAAGAATTACTACACATGTCTTAAATTTATAAAGACCATCGCGGTCTGAAACAGAAAACAATAGAATAGCCTCAGCCCAGGATTCAGGCAATGAGTAATGAGAAGCAAGTACCTCTTTGCACCAGCGTCTGTCTGTCTGAATCTCTTTCTTTTTTTCTCCCTCTTCTCAATCTGCCTGATCCTCTAACTCAAGGCTGATCCTCTTTTTCCAGATGTAAATCCAACCATGTCCTGGAGACACCAGACCACCAGCAAAACCATACATGTGGGGAAGCTGTTACCCAAACTCAGTCCAACCCAAATCTTACACAAGACTCAAATTGGGCTTAAAATTGAAGGAAATGTTTGAAGCAGTCTGTGGATGTAGGATTGGCCCTTAATTACAGTCTTTCCAAAGAGGGCAATTTCCTAACAGAACTTTCCCAACACAAAATTCAGCTACATTCCAAGTATATTCTTGGAGGGGACTATCATTCAAATATATTTTATAGAGCACAGTCATTCTTTAGTCCAGCATTTGAGGTTTTTGTTCAGTTTACAAATCCTACCACCCACCGAGGGAATTATCTGTGAGACAGGATGCTTACTGAGTCACTTTTAAAGTGACTTCTGCATCAGAATATTTCACAAAAGCCAATCTCCTTCCAGCCCTTCTTTGATTAAATGCTAAGGGAGTGATCTTAGAAAAATAGAGTTTGTTCTAAACAATAGTGACTCTTGATTGAAATCAGATGTTTAAACCTCAAAGAATAAAGAATAACTCACACCACAATGGTTGTCAATCCTGGGTTCCATTCAAATGTTTCTGCTAATCTGAGAACTTCATTCCATTTTAAGAGTGTGTTGTAGTGACTCTGATAGTTGTACTTAATCACTGTCATTTTGGCAAATTTTCTCCATCTTCAGGCCAGGATTCACTTAGAGGAACCCTACTACTTCATTCTAAAAGCCACCTGTCACCATATTAAGGGGAAATATATTCATTTTCCTACAGCTTTCATTCTAAAGATTCCAAATTTTCTAGTGAAAGATATCTTTAAAGAAAACAAGTAGTTTGTATTCTAAAACATGACTTATATTTATTTCCACTCACAAAAATGCTATTAACTCACTCTTCCTTGAAAAAAAAAAAAAACTAAAAACAGTCCCTATTTACTAGGGTTCATACTGACAATAAAGCCCTGTTCAATTCGACTTGTATTGAAGCTATCCTCACATATAGAAATTCATTGAGTTATAGCAGGCAAATAATATAGAATCTATTTTCATAAGCAAAAATTGATTTTCAATGAGTTCTTCAACTGTGTCTGAAAATAAAGTATAATATTTAAAGAGAGTTAGTGAAATTTCAGGAATGTCGTATATTAGTAAACAATTCAGAGCTGCATGTGTAAAGAGGCCATTAATTTATTGACTAAATGAAAAACAGGTTCTCCTAGGATTATTTTCCTCTACAAACTCTAGGGTGATCTTTCCTGAATCCAGAAAAGTGCTAGCAGTTTTGTCTCAAAGTTGCAATTGAGAGTGGAGTCCTACTCCTCAATTCGTGAATCCCGCAAAACTTCCAACATCTGGCTAAGGGGAAGATACTCTGACAATGAACCTAGACTGTGCAGATGTTGTGACAAAGGAAAGAGTGAGGGGCCTAAGGGGAATAATGGTGCTGCTGCAGGGCACAATCAACATGGCTCCACCTTCCCTGCTCTCTTTCTCACTTTCCCTTTTCAAATTAAATCTAGCCACACTAGGCCTAAGATGACCTCAGAGGAAGCAATTAGGGCAAGAAACTTCCCTTTGCTTCTTGGAATTTTGATAAACTATGCCCAAAGCAGTTATCAGAGTCAAGAGTCTTTTCCATAACTAGTGATTCTGGAAATTCCTTGTAAAAGAGAGGAAGGCATTGACTCTACAAGTCAGGTCATAATGACCACGGCCATCTTCCTTTTATGACTCTCTCCTATCCCCTCTGTTAATCTCACTGTGGCACTTCATATGCTCTGACAGTCTGTCAGGGAGAACTAACTACACTTAAGGTATGTGAAGGCTCAGTATGCAAAGACACACAGGGAGGCATAGCCTTGGTCCCATTCAGTAAAGCAGCTCAACTAAATTATAATCATTAACAAACTGGCCTCCAATTCTAGGTCCTCTGGTCACATCTTCAGATTCCTCACCTAGGCCCTTCTGTGCATCCCATGTGCATCCCACCACAGAATGTTAAGGACCTGGGCTTGAGTCAAGAGACCAGGATCCAAGTCCCAGGTTCATCGCTTACTTACAAGCTATTGGATTCATCACATCTTTTATGTTCTGTATGCTGATGTTTTGACATCTGGGGCCTTGCTGACTGTGGGGACTGCCTCTCACAAGATTAGCTAATTCCTAGACATAATAAACAAAATGCACGCTTTTCAAATGCAAACCAACCAATCCAGAGCCCACACCCTTAACCACCTCCTTTACTGGTCTCTCCTACTCCAGGCCACTATCTACCTGTACTAATCACCCCAGGGCCAGGTACCCAGACAACTGGGGACAGCCCACATACTCCAGAGCCCCCTGGAATTATTCAAACTAGCCAATCCTAAACCCGCTTTCCCTGTCTCTCCTGTTCCTTCCCAAAGAAACCACAATAAAGGCTCTTGTCCACAGCTTCCCCCACTCCCTGTCTCCTGACCAAGTCCAGTGCTTCTCCATGTGTCTCCCGCACCTCCCCACCCCGTCCTGGGAGTGGTATGCCCCTTCCTCTTGGGATCTGTGAGTATAACAAACTCTTTTCAATGGCAGTCATTCCCTGATCTGTTGGCCTTACCATATCTTACTAATAATAAAACCTGTAATAAAACAGCTGTGTGACCTTGGAAAAAAAACAGAAATTCAGCCTCCATTTCTTTATCACTGATAAGAGGATAATAATATTTCTCACATTGCTCCTGTGAGGATCAATTAAAATAATATACATCATGGTCTTGGTATATAGTAAGTGCTCAATAAATATTCATGCTTCAGGGTGACAGTTAAGGAAAGTAGGGTTTAGAGATAACTCGTTAAAGGCTATATAGTTAGGAAGCTGTAGAATCTAAATGTCACCCAGATATATCTGATTCCAAATCCCTCTCTCTTTTCACATCACACTACCTTCCCCAGTTGAGAGTAAGCTCCCTCCTACTTTGAACCTCTCTCAGAGTGGTAAACACATAGTGCCTTGGATGACAGTCAGTTGTGTACATCACAAGGACAGCATGTGCTCAATAAATTGTTTGAAAGAAAGACAGAAGGAACAAGAGACGGGAAGAAGAAGGGAAGGGGAGAGAGAGAGAGAGAGAGAGAGAAAGACAGAGGAAGGAAGGAAGGAAGAATTTTTTCTATCTCAGAAATACAAATTAGAACTATTTCTCTCCTGGTATGTTCCTTTCTTGCTGGGCCCCAAATTTACCCGCAAATAAAGCTAAAATGGCTTTATCTCTAGTTATAAAAATCTCCAATCAGGAAAATCACCCAGTTATAGAAATTTCCCTTTATCAGTCTCTATTTTTTTATGGACCCAAAGCTTCTAATCAACAACTTCCCCCAAGCCTCCTCCTCTCCTAATCTCTAACCTTCAAGATGTCTTTTAAATGCCACTCCCTGAGCCACTTAAGGTCAGTTCTAAATTCCCTATGCCTCCAAAAGCTTGTGTATATTCCTTGATTACCACTTCTCTTCCCTCTTTCCTCTCCTCCCCATCTCCTGAGTTACATATCTGTGTTTCCCAACTTCAAGTAGCCCAGAGACACCACGTTAACATTTTACAGCCCTACCATCTTCATAGAATCAAACAGTGGTATAAAGCTCTGTTTGATCATTCTTGACCCGAACTGGTAATAAGTATTCTCAAAGACATCTATAATTTAAAAAGGGATTTTTTTTCTTAGCCTTCGACCTTGCAGAAGTTGCAATCTTAAGTGCCTCCAAAGGGAACAGTAAGGTATCCTATAAATGATTGAAAATGATCCGGTGGAGATTGGAAGAGTCTGGAGAGGTCTGAGGTCTCTGGAGGTCTCTGAAAAGCTAGCCAGCCTCGACTGGCTGCTTCATGTCAAGACAGCCCATATAGTCAGATCACCCCCATTTTCAAGGGAAGCTAATAATCTGTATTTTTATGTGAATAAACTCCCTACGTTTAAAGGTTGCCAACTAATTCAATTTTTCTAAACACTGTATAGGCCAAATGAAAATCATTTTATCTAGTTTTAGTCTGAAGGGCTTCATGTTAAGTCTTTTTTCCTAAGACATTTTAGAAGTATTTTCAAATATATAGGAAGAGACCAGAGCATTTATTCTAAGGAAGACCGACATGAAAGAAAGTTCATTTTATTGGAAAGTAACGGAATGTTTAAAGCCATAAAATTTTGCAGTCTAGGTAAAGTGAATTATATTAGGTTGGGAAAAAAGGGTTATAAGTGTTAGTTTTTCACCTTCGTAAACATCTCTTACCCATCCACTTCTTTGTCCTCACTGCCACCAGCCTTGTCCAAGCTCCCAGTATATCGCCCTGGAAAGTACCCTTGCCCTCCAAGTGGGAGGCACCACGCACAGTGTCATCTGCTGCATGTTTTACTTTTTAATGGCGAATTTAGACCATATCCATCCTGAGCATAATATAATTAACAAAGTGCATGTGCCCTACTACATTTTCACCCTTTATGCTGACACCAGTTTATTTTAGAACTTTAAGTTGAAGGTTCTAATTGTTTTGGACAAAAAAATAAAAACTTAAAAATCTCTCCAATTTTTTCTCTCGAAATGCATATGTACATACATGCATGCAATAATAGAAAACATAGGGAGTCAACTGGTCAAAATTAAACAAAAGGCCAAAATTCATTTCCAACCACTAAAATCAATTCAGATTGTTTAGAGTCAGATTTAGTATACCACAATTTCCCGTGATTCATGGTTAAACAATCAAATCTTGGCAGAGACTTTAGGATCATTGCTAAAGTATTGGACCTAGGACTTAATATCTTTTTTCAATTAGCAATAAAGTAATTCCTAGTTTTTTATTCAATTTGTAGCCCATAAAATCTTGGCCAGCTGATGGAAAAATATGTTTTTAAATAGATATTTGGTCAAATCATGGTTCCTTTGAATGTAATAGTGTATAAAGTATAATCTCTAAATCTGTTATAGCATTAGAGACAAGCATTTAAACTGGATTAATTCCTGCTAAACCTAAACTTTGCCATATTTTACATTCACGTAAGAAGAATTTTCTAAATTTTAATTCATTTTGACTGCTCAGTCCGGGTTTTTTCTAAACAATGTGGCAAAAGGCAGCAAAATTTTAATATGATAACTTTTAAAAATTTAATTTTAGGGGCCAGCCCTGTGGCCGAGTGGTTAAGTTCGCACACTCTGCTTTGGTAGCCCAGGATTTTGCCGGTTTGGATCCCGGGCGTGGACATGGCACTGCTCATCAGGCCATGCTGAGGCGGCGTCCCACATGCCACAACTAGAAGGACGCACAACTAGAATATGCAACTATGTACTGGGGGGATTTGGGGAGAAAAAGCAATTAAAAATAAAGATTGCCAATAGTTGTTAGCTCAGGTGCCAATCTTTAAAAAAAAAATCTAATTTTAATATGATCTTTTTTTACCTCAGGTTATGTTTTTAGCCTCTATTATCCTTGAGAAAATAAATTCTATAAATTAATTAATCAAAGATAAATTTTCTTTTCTGTAGCCTTTATCTTTCAAACTAAAAACCTCTAATTTTATTTTGTATGCATATCTGTCTGTCATTGTGATTTCTTAACAAAAGAAACAAGAATTTCAGGAAATAGTTCAGACATTCATTCACTTTATTTTTGAAAACTAAATAAAAATGTTCCATTTTCTTTCAGTTGTCTTCTACACCTTATTGGTCATTATGGGCACAGCACACACTTCACAAGAACTAAGTTATTCTGAATTCTTAACTTAAAGAATCAGTTGAAAAAAAATCTAATCTTATGGAATGTAACATATTGCAAATATTTTCAAATGAAGACCAACTGGAGCATGTTATATAGTCTACATGATAAAATCTTTGGAGAGACAATGACAGCAAAAATGGCAGAGTTTGGACCTCAGAAAATTCTCTCCCCCATAAAAGCAATAATAAAAATAGCAAAAATTGTCAGAATCAACCTTTTCAGAACTCTGGATATCAGCAAAAGTTTTGCAGCAATCCACTGAGCATTTATTCAAGAAGAAAAGGCTGAATTTTGGTAAGGAGAAGAAACTTTGAGACATTTTCACTTGTCCTGTTCTGATTCTCCACTCTATAGATTTGGGATAGTTTTAAACACCAAAGGCTACAATCATGGGAAAACCAGTAACCTCAATCATAGCATAAACCAACAGCTTGTAATCATGGTGTAAACCAATAGTCTACAACCACATTGTAAACCAATGGCGTACAATCATAGTGTGAACCAACAGCCTGCAATCAGAGGGTAAACCAAAAGCCCACAATCACAGTGTAAACCAACAGCCTACAATCATGGCATAAACCAACAGCCTGCAATCATGGTGTAAACCAACAGCTTGCAATCATGGTGTAAACCAACAGCCTACAATCAGTGTAAACCAACAACTTGCAATCATGGTGCAAACCAATAGCCTAATAGCCATCAGAGGGGGTAGAAAGGGGGTGGAGCTCCTTAAAAGTTTACTCCCAAAGCATTATCATTATTTGACCTGTATTATAGTTCCCTGAAAACTCCACACTCAAGGCTATTTTTTATACCTGACTCAGAGCTCACTCCATGCAGAAGCTATTTCCCCAGGAGCACTTGTCAAAAACAATGAGAGGCAATTAACTTCATGGCTGTATGAAGCAGTGGATAACAGTTGGGCAAACAATATGCTAACCAAAATGCTTAAAATAAAAAGGCTAGAGAATGAGATGCCCACAGGGGCACTGAAAATTTCCAACATATTTCTGGGAATCTAGCTGTCCACATGATGCATAAGGTTTTCCCCAACACACATACAGGGCCCTTGAGCAAGACAAGGAGACATTGATTCCCGTGGTATAGGAAAATTCTGTCCAATCATTAGCTGACTATAAGATAACCAATTAGAAACTTTAGTGGCAACATATGACAAAGAATACAGACTTTATAGAATTAGTTCAGAGAAGACAATAAGCAAACAAACAACCCTGGGGAAGGACAAGAATCTTATTTCTAGAGTTGCCACATTATATTGTTTAAAATGTCCAGTTTTCAGGGCCAGCCCAGTGGTGTACTAGATAAGTTTGCAGGCTCTGCTTTGGCAGCCTGGGGTTTGTCAGTTCAGATCTCAGGTGTGGACCTATGCACCACTCATCATGCCATGCTGTGGCAGCATCCCACATACAAAATATAGGAAGATTGGCTCAGATGTTAGCTCAGTGAGAATCTTCCTCAAGCAAAAAGGGGAAGATTGGCACAGATGTTAGCTCTGGGACAATCTTCCTCACCAAAAAAAGTAGATAAATAAAAATAAAATATCCAGTTTTCAATAAAAAATTGCTAGACATGAAAGGAAACAAGAAAGTACGGCCCATACACAGGAAAAGAAGAAATCGACAAAAAGCTTTCCTGAGGAAGACCAGACATTGGACTTACTGGACAATGACTTTAAAGAAGATATGTTAAATATGTTCAAACAACTAAAGGAAACCATGCCTAGAGAATGAAAGGAAAGTATAAGAATGATAACTCACCAAATACAGAATATTAATGAAGAGATAGAAAACATTTTAAATGCACACACAGAGAAAGTCTGGAGTTGAGAATATAATAACTGAAATAAAAATTTTACCAACAGGACTCAGCAGAAAATTTGACAGAGAGAAGAAATAATCAGCAAACTTGAAGATAAGTTGGTCTAGATTACTCAGTATGAGGAAAAGGAGGTAAAAAGAATGAGCAAAAATAAAGAGAGACTCAGAGGCCTATGAAACAATATCAAGTGTACCAACATATGCATATTAGGAGTCCAAGAAGGAGAGAAGAAAAAGAGATGGGAAGAAAAATTATTTTAAAAAATAATGGCAAAAAATCCTCCCAAATTTGATGAAAAACAATAATATACACACATAAGATGCTCAATAAAATTCAAGTAAGGTAAACTCAAAGGATTCTGCATCTAGACATATCATAATCAAACTGTTGAAAGGCAAAGAGAGAATCTTGAAAACAGCAGGAGAGAGATGATTCATCACATACTAGTGATCCCAGTAACATTGTCAGTTTCTCATCAGGAAACATGGGGACTAGAAGGGAATGGAAATGACGTATTAAAAGTGCTGGAAGACTGCCAACTAAGAATTCAATACCCAGCAAAACTATCCTTCAAAACTGAAGGAGAAATTAAGGTATTCTCAGATAAACAAAAGTTAAGGAAATCCATCACTTGCAAACCTATCCTACAAGAAATACTAAAGACAGTCCTTCAGGATGAAATGAAAAACCATTAGAGAGCAACTCAAATCCGTGTGAAGAATGAAAAAGCACTGATAAAATTAATTACATAGGTAAATATAAAAGCCAGTTTAAATGCATGTTTTGTTTATAAATCTTTTTTTATTATATGATTTAAAATAAAATTATATAAAGCACTAATTATAAATCTGTGTTAAAGGACATGCAATATATAAAGTTGGAATTTGTATGACAATAACAGCACAAATGAGGGGGAGAAACAGAAATATATAGGAACAAAGTTGTTGTATATTATTGTAATTAAATTGGTATTGATC
Source organism: Equus asinus (assembly GCF_041296235.1). Classification (NCBI taxonomy): domain Eukaryota; kingdom Metazoa; phylum Chordata; class Mammalia; order Perissodactyla; family Equidae; genus Equus; species Equus asinus. The sequence continues at coordinate 35,244,916 of NC_091792.1, forward strand.
CAAACTACATTGTTATAAGTGAAGAAGTTAATTGTAATTCCAAGGGCAATAACTAAAAAACTTTATTTTAAAAAAACGGTAAAATAAATGGCAAGGGAATTAAAAAGATACAGTAGAAAATATCTATTCAATACAAAAGGCAGCAATGGAGGAGTAGAGGAACAAAAAGAGTATAAGACACATAGAAAACAAATAGCAGATGTAAATCCTACCTTAGTCCATACAATGGAATATTATTTGGCCATAAAAAACAATGAAGTACTGATTCAAACTACATCATGGATGAACCTTGAAAACACTATGCTAAGTAAAAGAAGCTAGACTCAAAAGATCCATATTTGATTTCATTTATATGAAATGTCCAGAATAATCAAATCTGTAGAGACGGAAAGTAGAAGTGGTACTATGGTCTAAAGGTTTATGTCCCTCTAAAATTCATACATTGAAATCCTAACTCCCAAGGTGATGGTATTAGGAAGAGGGAAGTGGGGTCTTTGGGAATTGACTAGGTAATAAGGGCAGAGCCTTTATGAAAGGGATTAGTGTGCTTATAAAAGAGACCCCACAGAGCTCCCTAACACCTTCTGCCACGTGAAGATACAACAAGAAGTCTGCGAACCAGATGGGGGCCTTCACCTATCCATGCTGACACCCTGATCTATGACTTCCAGCCTCCAAAACCATGAGAAATAAATGTTTGTCATTTTTAAGCCACCCAGTCTATATTTTATTATTTTATTATAGCAGCCCTAACAGACAAATACAAGTGGGAAGTGACTGCTAACAGGTACACAGTTTCCTTTTGGGGTGATTATATGTTCTGCAATTAGATAGTATTGGTATTATCAGCCCTGATATCGATTTTCCTACATTAGACCCAGTGTGTGTGGGGTTGGACCCAAAGTACTCATTCTCTGCTTGCTCCCTGGCTTCCTAGCTCCACTGTACGCCTTGGAGACAAATGGCCAAGGATAACCTCCTGGATTTGTTATCTCCCCTTCTTCCTCCTCTCTGCAAGCAGCTACAGGCTGGTGGGAAGCTGCTGATCAGCAAGGTCACAGGCTCCCTTCTCTCTGCAAGTAGTCTCAAGGCCAAACACAGGCTGATGGAAAAGCTCTAACCAGCAAGGCCATATGCTCCCCCTCCCCTACCTAAAACCCCAAATAAAAGCCCTTACTTTTAGCTTTGTGGGGAGTTTGGGATTTCAGTGTTAGCTGCCCTTTCTCCTTGCTCAGTGCTGTGCAATAATAAAATTCCTACTTTCTTACACTACACCCTGTGTCAGAGATTGACTTGCTGCACAACAGGTGAGCGAACTCACTTCAGGTTTGATTCATTGGTGGTTGAACAACCCTGTGAATATAGTAAAAACTGCTGAAAGGGTAAATTTCATGGTGTGTGAACTACATTTCATTAAAAACAAAATCCTTGGAATTAGGGGCCATTTTTTTTATCCCCAGAGCGGCTATCTCAGGATGCAATCAATGAGTGTTGAATAAAAGACAGTTTAAGGGCAACGCTAACAGCAGGTCATGGCCTGTACCAATATAAAAGGAAGAGAGTTGGAAACTCATACTTGATCAGTATTTCTCCAGCTCTTTTTTCACAGGGTGTTCACTAATTTTAAAGACCTTTTTCAATTCTGTAGACAGAAAAGCCTTTTGTGTAGTGCTATCAGCCATAAACTTTATTGTTTTTATTGTACTCATCACTGTTTTCTTCTTTACTCCATTTCCTGTCCTCGGACTGGGTAGAAGAAATGTCCAGGTAGATAACCAATCCCACTCTTTAGCCTCTGATTTCATTAACTGCCTCAACTCCAGTAACTTCCCAACAGCATTCCTCATGAGCCGCCACTCACACATAGGCAAAATCCAGAAACTTGTTTTCACCTACAACTTCCCATGACAGAAATATTAATTGCAAGCATTTCTCGTCCTGACCACAATCTCCTAATTTTCCCGTTCTCTTACTCTGCGCTCTCCCTTTGCTTATTCTCCTACCTCATTAAGATCATCAGACTTTTATTTCTATATTTTCTCCCATTATATTGATCACTTGCTTAGCCTCAAAAGGATACCACTGTGGACAGAGAGTAGTGAGAAGTTAGGAGGCAGGGGGGGCAACGAGGTTTGGAAAGTCAGGCAGGTATCCAATAACACCAGGACTTTTTGGACCTGGAAAGGAGTTGGGATTTTATGCTATTGAAAGATTTTATTCTATTGAAATTTTATTAAAGCCGTTTTAAACATAAAAATGACCGTCTGGTTTATAATTTTAAAAATCACTCTGGCTCTTATAGAAGGAGAGAGTAAAAAGGGAGCCAGTAAAGAGGAGACTATAGAAATCTCAGTAGGAGATGACAGCACCTGGGACTTAAGTGATGACAGTGAAGACAAAAAGGAATTAATAAAATTAACATGGATCTTCGAGATAGACAGGATTTGTTGATGGTTTAGATGTGAAGGTTGAAAGAAAGCTTGTATCATTGATGACACCTAGGTTTTTGGCTTGCATAAGTGATTAGTGATGCCATTTACCCATATGGAGAAAATTTAGTAAAGACTGGTTTGGGATGAATAATCAGGAATTCCATTTTGAGATGATTCTGATAAGGTAGCAAAGGCAGTAAAAGCATAGTTTTATTTTCACCAAAATGCACCCATAAAAAATAGATGAGTCACTAGATGGCAAAACTAAATGGGCAGCATCTAAAACAAAACTAGGTGACAAGCTATCTCACAAACCCCAAAATACTAGTGGATGGGGACATGCCACCCACATTTATAAGACCTAAATGGTATACAACCATGTGTGCTAGGGGAAGCTGGGGAGGCAATGGGACATCTACAAGGTGAGAGAACAGGAAAACCAAAAGAGACAACAGATACACATTGGAAAACATCATGGGACAATTTAAGCAAAACTGTTGAACTGCAAGAGTTTTTCATACTTGCAGATGATTATGCATGGGATCTGAAGGAGAAGAAATAAACCAAGTCTTATGAACACTAAAATCTAACTAGTCATATTTCCCTTTCAAGACAAGGCCCTGCACTGAGGAAAAATAGCTGAGAATAGATTCCAAACCATACAGGACAGAGGTAATTCAAGCAAATTAAAGAGCAGGTCAAGTAAAAGCAGCAGAAAGGAATAGAATCAGATCTCAGATAGTACAAGATTATATTTTTAATACGTCCTGCAAACAACAGATCCACAGCTATCTTCATACATTCCTCCTTTTAAAATTCAGGAAAAATAATCCACACAAATGAGCAACAGAAAGGATTAGGGGCATATGTAGCTATTTTAAGAAAAGAGAGAGTAGACACTGGTACAAAATTCCTATGAAAACACACCAAAATGATATTACCACAAAACAGATGAAAATTAGAATGTAATATTTCAAACTAAATTATAAAAAAGTAAGAGAGTTATGCAGAATGTGAAAAGACAATATAAGTAAGAGAAACTAGAAATGAGATATTGGATTCATTAAAGAAGTAGAAATTATTTCAGGAAAGATGACTAATCTACTTTCTGCCTCTATGGAGTTGCTTAATCTAGACATTTCATATAAATAAAATCATAAAACATATAGTCTTTTATAACTGACTTCTTTCACTTAGCGTAGTGTTGTCAAGGTTCATCCATCTTGTAGCATGCATCAGTCTTTCATTGTTTTTGTTTGTTTGTTTCTGTTTTGTGAGGAAGATCATTGCTGAGCTGACATTTGTGCCATTCTTCCTCTGCTTTATGTGGGATACTGCCACAGCGTGGCTTGATAAGCAGTGCTAGGTCCACACCCGGAGTTCTGAATCTGCGAACCCCGGGCCACCGAAGACATTTGGATTGTTTCCACTTTTGAGCTATTATGAATAACGCTGCTATAAATATTGATGTACAGGTTTTTGTCTGGACATACTTTTCATTTCTCTTGAGAGTGGAATTGCTGGATCATATGGTAACTCCATGTTTAACCTTTTGAGGAACTGTCATACTTTTTTTGAAAGTGGCTCCAACATTTTACATTCTCATCAATAACAAATGGGGTTTTAATTTTTCCACGTGCTCCCAACACTTGTTATCTATTTGATTTTGTCCATGCTAATGAATGCAAAGTGGTTCATCTTTCTGGAGCAACTACAGTGGTATTGTATTTTAAATTTCAATGTTTATGTGTTCATTGCTAGTCTATAGAAATAGATTTGATTTTTGTATATTTATCTTGTATCCTGTGATCTTCTTGAACTCACTCAATAATTCTAGGAGAGGTTTGTGTGTGTGTGTGTGAGGAAGATTGGCCCTGAGCTAACAGCTGTTGCCAATCTTTCTCTTTTTGCTTGAGGAAGATTGTCACTGAGCTAACATCTGTGCCAATCTTCCTCTATTTTATGTGAGATGCTGCCACAGCATGGCTTGACGAAAGGTGCTTGGTCTGCACCAGGATCCAAATCTGCAAACTCTTGGCCATGGAAGTGGAGCATGTGAACTTAATCACTATGCCACACAGCCAGCCCCCTAGGAGAGTTTCTTTTTGTCTTTTGTTGTTTTTTGTAGATTCCTTGGGATTTTCTATGTAGACAATTTCATCATTTGCAAGTAGGGACAGTTTTATTTCTTCTTTTCCAATTTGTATGACTTTTATTTCCTTTTCTTGCCTTAATTGCACAAGCTAGAAATTCCATTACTATGTTCAATAAGAGTGGTGAAAATGAACATTCTTGCCTTGTTCCTGAATTTGAAGGAAAGCATTCAGCCTTTCACCATATATACAATGCTAGCTGTAGGTGTTTTATAGAGGCTCTTTATCAAGGGGAGGAAGTCCTCCTTCCATTCTTATTTTCTGAGAATGAAAGTCTTTCCCCACCAAAGCCAGTCCAAAAAGACTGGAAGAAGTGACTGGTCCTTCAAATGCTCAGACATCAACAGAAGTCCACGAGAAATATAAAAAAGCAAGGAAACATGACACCACCAAAGGAATACAATTTTCCATTAAATTATCCCAAGGAAATGGGGATCTACAAGTAACTTGAAAAAGAATTCAAAATAATTATTTTCAGGTAGCTCAGAGAGATTCAAGAGAACATGGATAAACAACTGAACAAACTCAGGAAGATATGAAAAAAATGAGAAGTTTAACACAGGAATAGAAGTCATAAAAAAGAACCAAATAGAAGTTATGAAGCTGATGAACAAATTGAATGAAATGAAAAATGCAATAGAGAATGTCTTAGGTAATTCAGACTGCTATAACAAAATACTACAGACTAGGTAGCTTAAAAATAACAGAAATTTATTTCTCACAGTTCTGGAAGCTGAAAGCCCAAATCAGAAGGCCAGTATGGTGAGGTTCTGGTGAAGGCGCTGTTCCTGGTTGCAGACTACTGACTTCACGCTGTGTCCTCACATAGTGGAAGGGATGAGCTAGCTCTGGACCCTCTTTTATAAGTGCATTAATCCCATTCATGAGGCCCCCACTCTCATGACCTAATTACCTCCTAAAGGCCCCACTTCCTCATGTCATCATATTGGGCATTTGGATTTCACTATGAATTGGGGAGGAACACAAACATTCAGACCATAGCAGAGAGCTTCAACAGCAGACTTGATTAAGCAGAAAGAGGAAAACATAGGGAATAAGCTCCTTGGCATTGGTCTTGGCAATGATTTCTTGGATATGACACTAAAAGTACAGGCAGCAAAAATCAAAAAATAAACAAGTGGGACCACATCAAACTAAAAAGGTTCTGCACAGCAAAGGAAACAATCAGAAGAGTTAAAAGTCAACCTGCAGAATGAGAGAAAACATTTGCAAATCACATATCTGACAAGGGCTTTGTATCCAAAATATATAAGGAACTCATACAACTCAATTGCAAAAAAATAAATAACCCAATTAAAAAAGGGCAAAGGACCTGAATAGACATTTTTCCAAAGAAGACATACAAGTGACCAATAGGTACATTTGAAAATATGCTCAACGTCACTAGTCATCACAGAAATGTAAATTAAAACCACAATGAAATATCACCTTACACCTGTTAGAATGGCTACTGTCAAAAAGACAAGAGATAAGTGTTGGCAAGGATGTGGAGAAAAGGGAACCCTTTTACACAGTTGATAGGAGTGTAAATTTGTACAACCTTTATGGAAAACAGTGTAGACATTCCTCAAAAAAATTAAAACTAGAACTACCACATGATCCAGCACTCCCATTTCCGGGTATATATTCAAAAGAAATGAAATTAGGATCTCAAGGAGATATTTGCAGCTCCATGTCCATTGCAGCATTATTCACAAAGCCAAGATATGGAGACAGCCTAAGTGTTCATCGATGGATGAACAGATAAAGAAATTGTGAGATTTTATATATATATATATACACATACATAGACACAAATAGAATCTTCTTCTTGCTTAGAAAAGAAGGAAATCCTGCAATTTGCAACAATATGGATGAACTAGAGGACATTATAATAACTGAAATAAGCCAGGCACAGAAAGACAAATACTGCATGATATCAGTTATACACAGAATCAAAAAAAGTCAAACTTAGAGAAACAGATAGTACAGTGGTAGCTGCCAGGGGCTCTTGGGGCTATAGCTAATAGTAATGTATTCTATATTCGAAATTTGCTAAGACAGTAGATCTTACCTGTCTTAGAGAAAAGGTTAACTATGTGAGATGATGAGTATGTTAGTTAGCTTGGTTGTGGTAATCATTATACAAGCTATACTTACATCAAAGCACATCATTGTACACCTTAAATATATACAATTTTTAATTGTCAATCATACTTCAATAAAGCCTGAAAAAAATCGTCTACTTTTTCTCTATTGTTCAGATTGTGTCATTTCTATTTTTCTGTCTTTCAGTTCACTGACTCCTCTGTCCCATCCATTCTGCTGTGAGTTCATCCACTGAACGTTTTATTTTGGCTATTGCATCTTTCAGTTCAAAAATTTCCATTTGATTCTTCTTCCTATCTTATATTTCTTTGCTGAGACATTCTATTTCTTTGTTAAGACTATTTGTTCATTTGTTTCAGGTACGCTTGTAATTGCACATTTTAGCATTTTTATCATAGCTGCTTTAAAATCTTTGTCAAGCAATCTAACATCTCTGTCACCTTGGTGCTGGCATCTATTGATTGTCTTTTTCATTCATTCCTGGTTCTTGGCATGATGAGTGATTTTATTATGTTATGAGACTGTATATTATTTTCCCTATTATGTTGTGAGACTATATTATTGAACCTTCTGTTTTAGCTGACTTTCTCTAAAGCTGCTCAGAAAGGGAAAGAGAAAGGTGGCACTACCTCATCTTGCTAGGTGGAAGTAGAAGTCTAGGTTCCCGCTTTGCCTTAGTTGACACCTGTTTATTTTTGGTGGAGGGGGCTCCTCACCTCTGCTTGGTAGAGTGGGAGTTCCTGCTCCCCATGTGGTCTCCACCAACACCCAGGGCCTTGTTATGAGATCAGCAGGATAAAAGTCCCTCCTTGGCCTTCTCTGACACCACTCTGGTGAGGTCGATGAACTGCCTTGTTATAGCTTCATGAAGGTGAAACTCTAGGCTCCCCACTCAGCCTTTGCTGGCATGGGTGGCAGTGGGGCCACAGCTTTTGTTTGGTGTTTGACTAGAGTAGAGCAGTTAATGTCTAAAAGTTTCCCCTTTTCCTAGACTACCCCATTCCTGGTCTTCTGGCTAAAAATATACTGTTTTTATGGGAAATTGTCTGCATTCATTGGTATTTCTGGGTTGCTGGCTTTTCAGATCCAGGTCTGAGATATATGAGGCAAAAAAGGAAACCCAGCGGCTCACCACCACCGTATCGTTCCTCACATCCCAAGTTCCCTGGCGAGACTGCCTTCTTCTCTCTACGTTTCAGCGGCTTTTCATCTTTATTTTATACACAAGGTCCAAGGCTTTTAGTTGTACTTAGCAAGAGAAATAGGAAAAAGTACATCCAGAAGTGGAACTTCTTCAACTTATTTTAAGTTTTAGGGTGACATATTTTGTATTCAATGTCTTCGAGAACGTTACTCTGCTCATTTTTCTCTTCTTTTCCTGTAATAACTCGCACAGGACTTAGCCACAATCCTTTCGTCTTGCTCATGTTTAAGCACAGTAAGTCTCCGTGTGCTCCTGTGAGGAGCCTCCTCTTCAGGGAGTGGGGTGCACCAGGACAGCTTTCTCAGCTTCCCGGAGGTGGGGCTAGCAGTTCTATCACGAACAATGAAGAGTTTAAAATATGTCCACACTTCTTTCTGAAATCTGCTTTCCCATCTCTTCTCCCACTCTCCTCTGAATCTTTTTTTCCCCTTTTCCCTTAGTGTCCTTGCCCTAGTGTCAATTTCGATTCTACTTCCTCCAGTTTCTCTTCAGTATGGGGCTTTGTCCTTCAAAACAACTTCAGCAGTTTGGTAGGGCCTAGCCTGACCCAGCACTGTCAGGTCTCCCACAGTCTTCCTGCACAGGTACACCTACTGGGACTTAGAAAGCCCTCGCCCAGTTAGAGCTGCTTTTCCCAGATCGGCTGACAGTTTCCTTCTGCTCCTGAGTGGAGCCCCTTTCTTTGGAAGGCGAGTATTTGTTAGTAATTTCAGGATTCCGTGGGTTGGTTTCCTTCTGCACAGGTTCAACCACAGGGCTGTTTTGCTATATTTTGGACTTTGGGGGCACCTCGTCACCCAGTTTTGTTGAATATGCTGCCCATGGGATTTTGGCCTTCTTATCCTAGTTTCTATGTTTGCTTTCTGGGAGGATTCAGGCAGATTCAAAAACTATGCCACCAATGCCACCTGGCCTTCCTTCAAACTCCTTTAAAGATGTAGTAACTCCTTCCTCTATGACATCCTGTTTCAAAGTTTCATTTGCCTTCACAATTCTACTGAATCTATTCTTGATCAAATCACGAATAACATCTTTGCAATTAAATTCACTTTCCTGTTCTTTCTCTCATCACTCCAAATAATTTATTCAATTCTTTAGCTAAACAGAGTAGATTTCAAATTCCTTGAGTACACATCAGGACCTTTGTATATGCTGTTATTTCTGAGTGGACACACTTTCCATTCCCCTCCCTACATGTCTTTGCTCTCAGTTTTCAACACACATTCACCAATCCCTCAAGACTGAGTTGCGTCTCTCATATGCATTTCTTACTCTGTGCTCAAGCTTGCAATAGTTCTTAGAATGGCATATCAAAATTCTGCACTTGTCTCTCAACCCCTGCTATAAATAAGCTCTTTAAGGGCCACAACTATGTTTTGTTCATCTCTATATCCTTAGCCATAATGTAATCCCTAGTACATTCCTTCAATAAATATTGAATGAATTAATGAAAGAAAAAATAGTCCTTTTATGAACCTAGTCTTTTCAATATAAATCTACGTTTGCAAATAATTTTCTTATTTTTATTAAAGGAATGTATTGTTTTATTGAGCTAAAGGTAATCATCTATACTGTAGAAAATTTATAAAAGCAAGAATTAAAATTAAAATCACCTGTGTTATAATCTCAATACTCAAAAATAGCTACTTTTAAAAATTTTAGTCTACATCCTTCCTATCTTTTTTCTGTGTATGTTTATGTGTGTATAATGGAAACAATATTGAAAATATTAAAATGATATATTTTTCATTTCACTTTTAAAGCCTTAAACATGAAGTAGATTAAAATGCATCTTTTACAGATATGAGGCAACATGGTTTGTTGAGAAGTATATAGGCTCTGAAGCCAGAGTGCCTGGGTTCAAATTCTGAGTCTACCACTTTATAAGCTGTGTAAACACAGACTGGTTACATAACTCCTCTGTGCCTCAGTTTGGTAGTAAAATGGACATAATGATAGTACCCATCTTAGGGGACTGCAATGAGAGCTAAATGAATTAAAATCTTTGATGTGTTAGAATAGTGTTTTGCACATATTAAATGCTATAAAGTTACTTGTTAAAGGCATAAAATAAATAATTATGATTCTCTGCATGCATCTCATCATAATGTCCTGAAAAATAACATTATGTAGAGAAACTCCCAGCCAGACTGGAAAGGAGAAAGAAAGAAAAAGAAAACACTTCCACTTCTGGGAGAAAGAAATAGGAAGTCATGAAAGGGACAGAGCAAGGTCATCAAATTCCAGACCTCCACGGGATATGGGGCATGAACTGCAGAGACACTCAAATAAATATCAAAGAACAAGATCAAAGCTAGTGCCCACTCTTCCAAGTGGTACCTGAGGGTCACTCAGTCTCTCCGAAGCCTTGCCCTTCAGCCTGGGACCACATCCAATATGGTGCAACAGCAGTAGTGCAGCACAATCAGAGGGAAGTATATAGAAAAACCTCTCCCACATTGTATGTGGTATGAAGAAAGCCCAGATGTTTTTTAATACTCCCACCCAAGGGAGACAACCGGTACCATAAAAGAGACCTCGCATCAGGAAATAGATATTTCTGAGGGCAAGGACTTCAAGGCAGAGGCAAGGACAGAGTTTGCAACCAGCAGTTGCAGATGGCATCATAGACCCAATGACCAGGTAGGATCAAATACCAGCAACAAGTTCAAGAGAAAGAGACCAATGCCAAAGACAAGGAGGATGACATCTTTCAATAATAGGGTGAAAATGACTTAGAAGACTAGCCATGGGCTCCTGCAAACACACCCAAGCCTCTCTCTCTAGCCAACCTAAAGTCTTACCTACTCAGGTATACTGGGGACCATGTTAAGGAGAAGAAGGTGGAAGCACAAGAATTGTGACAGGTTGAAGATTGGCCCAAATAAGACTGTTTTAAAACAAAAGAGCCTCTTTTTAACTAGAAGAGAATAAATTACATTTAATTAGACAATTTAAGTAAAACACACACACCCCCTCTTTGAACCCAGCTAGATGAAGAGGATCAGGAGCAATACGAAAGTAGTTAGAGATCATGAAGAATCTATATTTTCTTTGTTCATTTCAGAAATGACATATAATTATCAACTCTCCCACATAATTTTTTTTTAATTTGAGATCACATTTTACATATAATGTGTTCCCTTAAGAATATTTTTTTAAAAACCTTTTCCCCATAGCATTCTTCCAAAGTAGTTTTGATAACGAATAAAATTTCATAAAATAAGCATAATTTATTTCACCAATCTTCTACAATTAGATACTTAAGTTGTATTCAATTTTTAATGCTATAATTAATGATGCAATAATTATTTTAGTTACATCTCTATTTCTTTATAACATATTTTTCATTGTAGAATTCTTGAATTGAGGGAATACATAGTTTGTAGCTTTTGATACATATTCTCAAGTTGTCCTCTAGATAAAGCTCAAACTCCATAGTTAAAAAAAAATCTATTATGATCTGGTTCTTGCTTCGCTGTGCAGCTTAAATTCTCTCTACCCTCATCCACCCCAAACCGTACACTTTAGCTAGACTCTACACTCTAATACTGTTAGAAACTTGCACTTGTCTCTCTTCTCACTGGGCCAGTTTCCCTCATTCCTTCAACTTCTCTTTTGCCTGGCTGAATTCTCCTCTTTGTTCAGGTCTTAGCTGAAACTTCATCTCCTCCTCACCACGCTCAACACCTGCTTGTACCTCACACACAACCGTGTTGAGTCCTTTCCAAATGATCACTTGATTTCCTTAGGAAATTAATAAATCTTCCCAACTGAAGAAATAATCTTATCTGAGTAGTAATATAAATAAAAAATATGCAAATAAAAACAGAATTAGATGAGTAGCTACTAAGTGCCAGGCTCTGTTCTAGGCACTAGGAGCACAAGCATAAGAAAGACATAGTCCTGGGGCTAGCCTAGTGGTGTATGGTTAAGTTCATGCACTCCAGTTTGGTGGCCCAGGGTTCGCAGATTCAGATTCTGGTCACTGACCTACACACTGCTCATCAAGCCATGCTGTGGCAGCATCCCACAAACAAAATAGAGGACGATTGGCATAGATGTTAGCTCAGCAACAATCTGCCTCAAGCAAAAAGAGGAAGATTGACAACAGGTATTAGCTCAGGGCCAATCTTCCTCACCAAAAATAAAAAATAAAATAAATAAAATAAAAAAGACAAAAAATTAATTTAAAAAAACTTCCCTGAAAAAAAAGGAAAGAAAGACATGGTCCAGTGACTACAAATGTCTAAAAAACACTTGATTCAAATACAATCTCATTGGAGGTCAAGTAAACACCAATTGTAACACAATACCATTTTTCTCCTATAAATCTTGCCAAATTGTTTTAAATGAATGAACTCTTACGATAATGAAAATGTAGGAAAATAGGCACCCTCATACCTAACTGAAGAGAATGCAAATTGTTATAGCTGTATGGAGGGTAATAATTATTTAAAAATCTACTAAAATAATTTTACTGTATATAGTGAAGCAGAAAATACCCTTAAATATACAAAGGTTTTCATGCTAAAATTTTATTGTATCTGTAGATGGCAAAAGATTGAAACCCAAAATGTTAGCAATGGTGTGTTTGGGGTGAGGGGGGTTACTTTTTTAACTTGAATATTCTCACGTGTTCTAACTTTTCTACAATAAACAGCTATTTTATAATGAGGAAAAAAGTCTTTATAAAAACCATAGTCTCTTAACCTTAATCAGCCTTTTCCAAGTCACATTGTCAATATTTCTTTCTTCAGAAAAATGCTGTTTATCTCTGCCTTTTATTTCTTGACAGCAAACAACGACTTTATGGGGAAGAAGAACCCCTCCACCACGTGTGATTTAATTTTCTCTCTTACTGAAGTTTATGAGTATTTTTGAAAGATTAGATAAATTATGTTTCCTGGTTCATCTTTATTTTCATGTTTATTTGGCCTCTTCAAAGAATTCTAATAGAAATCACTCTGCAGACAAGTCTTAGTTTTTGTTTGAATTTCAGTTGTAATGAGATATTTTGTGATATACATTTATGTTGATCCAACCTCTTAGGAGATTTTGGTGTGGGAGACGTTCTATTATACATTTTTTAATTCATTATGTGAAATGAAACCATCTGTAACCTTTTCAAAGCAAAAACTCAAAGACGCAAAGTCATCTGATAATGAAAGCAATAAAATTGGACATGAAAACGCTGGCGGTCAGCATCGTCTAAGAGAACACTAACCAGGAAGATTCATAAACCTTAGTTAGATAGCCTCTCCCCACCACCATTAAGTCATTGTCAAGCAAATGCAATCAGATTTGAGGGGCACTAATAACAAACTGCTGGAAACTGGACCAGATTCTCAAAAACTTTCAAGATTATTCACTTAATAGCTAGAGACTAAAAACACTAGATATAATCAATCTGGGACAACCAGTTACAATCGGTGACTTGAGCCATCTGGCCAAGCTCTCACTTCTTTTAGGTCACCACTTGGCAACTTCATTAGCATTAAGCTCTGAGTTATCATTTGAAATGATGTGGAAAGCAGTATTTCTGTCATGAGCAAGACAAAATAAAGGATAGCTAGAGATATAGATTCCACTCTTGTTACATGCTGTTGCATGTTGAAATTAAGACATGGTGGAGCATTTACATTCTTGACTTAAAGATGACTTGCTACATAAAATATTTAACTAGCCCTATTTTCAGACCTGCTAGTTAAAGAGTTCCCTTCCTCCTAAAAAATATACCACCTTCTGAAGATTTATGCAAATAATTATCATCCAAAGGCAGTAACAATAATTTATTATTAGAGGGCTTCCCATAGCTCTTTTGTCTACAGAATTTCAGCAGTGATATAAAGTTTTCTCCTTCAATTTCTCTGGTGTCTTGCTACTCAAAGTTTGGTCCCTACACCAGTAGCAATGGGATCACCTGTAAGCTTGTTAGAAATGCAGAATCTCTTGGTTGGCCTGGTGGCACAGCAGTTAAGTTCACACGCTCAGCTTCGACAGCCTGGGGTTTGCCAGTCGAGATCCCGGGTGCAGACTTACACATCACTTGTCAAGCCATCTTGTGGTAGGCGTCCCTCATATAAAGTGGAGGAAAATGGGCATGGATATCAGCTCTGGGCCAGTCTTCCTCAGCAAAAAGAGGAGGATTGGCCGCAGATGTTAGCTCAGGGATAATCTTCCTCAAAAGAAAAAAAGGAAATGCAGAATTTCAGGCTTACCCCAGAACTACTAAATATGAATATGCATTTTAACAACATTTCCAAGTGATTCATATGCACATTAAATTTTTGCAGGTATCAGAATCATCTAGAGTATTTATTAAAACACAACCCCTCATCTCACCCTGAGTTTTTAATTCACTAAGTCTAGAGTGGAATAAAGAATTTGCATTTCTAAAAAGTTCTCCATGATGTTATGCTGATGGCCTGGGGACCACAGTTTGAGAACCACTGCTCTGGACTAGAGGATGCTTTGTGTTGACCCTAGTTTAGAACATATTATGCATATTTCAAGCAAGATAATAAAGGTAGGACTCTAAGTTTAGACACATTCCATTGAATAGCTACTAACTTGATTGATTAAAAATATATTTGACCATATGTCTGTACAAAAACCTACACACATGTTTATAGTAGGCTTATTCATAATTGTCAAAACTTGGAAGTAACCAAAACATCCTTCAGTAAGTGAATGAACAAATAAACTCTGGTACAACCAGACAATGGAATACTACTCAGCCCTAAAAAGAACTGAGCTATCAAGCCATGAAAATACATAGAGGAAACTTGCACATTACGAAGTGAAAGAAGTCAATCTGAAAAAGTTACATACTGTATGATTCCAAATCTATGACATTCTGTAAGTGGTAAAACTATAGAGAAAATAAAAAGATCAGTGGTAGCCAGGGATAGTGGGGAGAGGAAATGAATAGGCAGAGCACAGAGGAGTGTTAGGGCAGTGAAAATACTCTGTATGATACTCTAATGATGAATACATGTCATCATGTTTGTCCAAACCTATAGAATGTACAACACCAAGAGTGAATACTGAGATAAACTACGGACTTTGGGTGATAATGATGTGTCAATGTAGATTCATCCTTGGTAAAAAACAAAACAAAACAAAACAACACAATGTATCATTCTGGGGAGTGATGTCGATAATAGGGGAGGCTATGCATTTGTGGAGACGGGAGGTACATGGGAAATCTCTGTACCTTCTTCTCAATTTTGCTGTAAACCTAAAACTGCTCTAAAAGAATAAAGTCTCGATAGATAAATAGATGATGATGATCACAGACAGATAGATAGATAGATAGATAGATGATAGAAGTGTTTTCTAGCTACAATGTATATATGTACAATTTGACTCATATAATACATACATATGGGGGGGACATACATATGGGAGGGAGAGGCTGCCCAATTCACTAGGATTCTCCCAATCACAGTGGCTGTGCTCCTTGTCCTCTCTCCTGGCAACATGGATGGCTGGAACCAAGGTAGAGATAACATACTCTGTCTTATCTAGTCAAATTCTCCCATCCAAAGAATTTGAGAATCTGAATAAAGACAAGGCCTCTATTTCCTGTCTCTTCCCAGACTCAGTTGTTTAGTACTTCAACGAATCCTGTAAGCTGCCAATATTCCTCCAATAATTTATTTTCCCCCAAGTTTGCAGAATTATCTGAAATGCTTTTATTCATAATTTTTTTTCAAGAACCATTTCTTCCATGAGTTCTTTTTCGGTTTTGTTCTATAATGTCGGAATAAAGGATCCATGAGCAAGTGCCAGAGAGTATAAACAATGAAAACAGCACCTCTTATGCAACCCCCGTGGCCATCATCCTTGTTCTCCATTGTTCATTGTCTGTTGAATGAAGACTGCATACCCTCTGGGGAAAGCCCAGATAGGGATTCTGTTGGTGTTGGTACAATGCCTAGAACTGACAGTCACTGTGGAGCCCAGCTCTCCGACACCTTCCCTTTTGTGGGTAGAGAACAGTCATAAACATGCTCAGATGGGACTCCATGAGAGTGAGGGAAAGCAGTATGGAAATCAGCAGGAAAAAGGGAGGGTGAAACGTACCAGGAGCAGAAAAAAACAACACCTTGCTCCAGCGGTTTGAATGAGGCGCTCCCACCTGGTAGAATATGCCACTATTCCATCTTTGAACTAAGTCTTGGTGCTTGGTAAAGACGTTCACTCTGAGCAGGAACTCAGTGTTAAGAGATTGCATCAATAATTGAACTAAAAAAGTGGTAACTGTCTGAGGTGATGGATATGTTAATTAGTTTGTTAGTGGTGATTATTTCACAATGTACATGTACATCAAAACATCAAGTTGGACACCTTAAATATGTACAATTTTTATTTATCAATTATACTTCAATAAAGTGAAAAAAATAACTAAAGTGTTCTATGGGGATCACTAGCCTATATGCAAGATTTCCAAAGGCAAAAATAGTCTGATTCACCACCACTAACACTATCACCACCATAAAAGATTTCAACGTTTAATCTCTTCAACTTTTCACAGCTTAGTGTCATATGAGTGATCGAGATGTTAAGAAACAACACTCTCCACACCACTAATTAGCACCACATAGTGTACCATTAACCTCAAATGAAATCCTTTAATTGGCTGTTTCTTCTGCTGAGGCTTAAAAACATTTTGAACTAGTCAGTGCTGAAACCAACAAACAAATTCATAGAACAATGCATGAGCATGGAGACCACATGGGTTACTAATAAAGATGGGGCAGGAAGAAAGGCTATTTGCCTCAGATTTCAAGGTAGTTGTTTCTTCCTTTCCTTTCCTCACACACCTGTAGAATTTTATGGATGAAGAGAATTTGAAGATAAATCATAGCAGGGAGGGTATAAACCCCTAAATCTCTGAATTTCCTCACAACAGACACTGTCACTGAAAGTTGTAGGCCTGATATTCATGAGGCCCCAGAACACCTCTCTTATTCCCCTCAGCTGGAATGGAACTGTGAAAAGCCTTCTCCTCTTGGTCTCCCCCAAAAGGATTTTCCTCAAATACTGGCTGATGGAGTGGCTCCTCCATTTCCAGAACCTTGAGAATTTCCACCCTTCATCTGGAGGTCCTAATAAAATTATCCTGTGGCAAGTTGCTGCTACCTCCCTATCACACCCAAAGAATTCTTGAGGAGGCAAACAGGAGCCTCTGGAGATTGCGATTTGAAGTGTATTGCACTCTACTTTTCTGAAAGGAAGACTTAAGGATAAAGACAAAGCAGATAAGAAATGTAAGAAAAAGTAACCCACGTGTTAGCTGAGGCCTCTCTGGCCCCTAGAGAATTGGGTATGATTGATTCAAGGCCCCATTCTCATGTTCTATGAAAGCCCAAATCCTTCTCCAAGATAACTGTAAATTCCAGTGAGGGAGGTGTAGGATGTAGGGGACTAACATGTTATGGATCATCTCTGGCTGCAAGCTATGGCTTCTTCAGTTGGCTGATTACTTTGCTATCTCAAACATGCTGTGTCTTCTGAACTGCAGCAACTCTTAGCAGAAATCAGCATCTGTCTTAATTTCCTCACACGGCACGTGCACATTCTCTCTCTCTCTGTCACTATCTCGCTGTCTCTCTAACTCTTCTCTCTCTCTCATTCTCTCTTTCTCACACACACACACCACATCTTGCTAGGAAATGACTGAATTTGGCATATTTTAAGATTTTTCCAGATCTGGAGGAGGAATTTTCAAAGATCTCTAAGGACTCCTCTACCAGTTATCATTAATAGCTGCCTTGATCTCTATTTGACCCTCAGCCTCAGGCTGTCTTGCTTATGCCACTTCTCTTCCTCCTCTTCTCTCCTCCTCATTTCCTCTTTCTCAAGAACAACAACATACTCTTTTTACTGCCTCATGCAAAGCAGTTTAGCCTTTACTGCCTTGACTCCTGTCTTCACTGTGTCCTCAGGATCTCAACTGCTACTCAAGCATAGAACTTCAGCACAGTGGCTCTTAAGTGTGGTCTCCGGAACAGCAGCATCAGCACCACCTGAGAACTTGCTGGATATGAAAATTCTCACACCCCACTCCAGAATTATTGCATCAGAAATGCTGAAGGTGGGCCTAGAAATCTGTTTTAACACACCTACCAGGTGATTCTGATGCAGACTAAAGCTTTAGGAATAACAGTTAAGGGACTGGTGGGGGAAAGGCGCCAACAAAAGAGATGGAGAAAGAAAGTTTCCACGGTAGAATACCGCTTTCAATGGCAGTGCCAACAAGTGGCTTGAAGAAAGGGAAGCTTAGCCATCACACCACCACCCCCTAATCTCTTATTACTTTACCAGTGTTGCTTCAAGACAAATGTCCCATATCCCAGTTCCCACTAGATTGCCACACTCCTCCCCCTTGCACCTTTATAAAAAAGTTTGAAGCTGCCAGTGATTGCTTTAATGTCATTGTAGCCATTACATAGGCTGATAACATAAGATTCAAAGATGGTATATTTCTAATCAAAAAATAATTGTTAAAGATAGATACAAAATAATAATAGGATAGTTAAGCACAAATACTGTGGAAACCAAACAGGATGGTTGACAGTGACTGATTAGTTCTAGCTTTGGTTTATATTACAAGTCATAGACTCTCTCTGTGTTTCTTTTGTATAACTAAGTTGGAGCACTGAGCAAATAATATATTCAAAGGAGAGGATGGGAGAATAGAACGGATGTTGTTTAAGAGTACAAACTTACAATGAGTAATGAACAGGCCCTAGAGACCTAGTGCACAGTATGGTGAATATAGATAACAATATTGTGTCGTAATCATCAAATTTGCTAAAAGACTAGAACTTGATTATTACAACAACTAAGAAGAAAAGATAATTATGTAATGTGATAGAAGTGCTAATTATCCCTACAATGGCAATTATATTACAATATATGAATGTACCAAAATTAACATGTTGTACACCTTAAATTTACAAAATTTTGTGTGTCAAATATATTTCAATTAAGGAAAAAAAGGGACATGCCAGGTTGGCTTCAAATTCTAACACTGAATCATTATGGATATTGGCCATTGAGTGATTATTTTGTGACATATCACAGCACAAAGGTTTTGGGATGCCTCCATGCATGATCAAGGTCAAGCATTGCAAAAAACCTCACAAAAGGAATCATATAGCCAGCAGCCTCAGGGGAAAAAAAAGGCAAAGAAGTGTGTGGGAGGGGAAGATGGAGAAACTCAGAAAGTCCCATGCCTTGGGTTCTCCTCTACCCCAATTAGACAAAGCAAAACAAACATCCTTCATATTTAGGCAATTCAGTGATCTGTCTCTTGGCCTTAATTAATTGTTTTATGCTCATCATGCTGTTATAATTATAAAAGCAAAGGTAATCTGTATGATTTTTCAGCCATGGTAAATGTAGTCTCCTGATTTTCTAACATATTTTATATGCCTTCCTAAATATTGATATTTGGATTAGTTATATATTGCTGTATAACAAATTAATGAAAAGTTTAGTGGCTTAAGATAACAAATATTTATTATCTCACAACATTTTTGGGTTCAGGAATCTGGGAGTAACTTGGTTGAGCAATTGTGGCTTAGGTTCTCTCATGAGTTTACAGTCAAGATGTGAGCCAAAGCCATATTAGAAAGCTTGACTGATGTTGGAGGATTCACTTCCAAGAAGGCTTAACCACATGGGGCTTTTCGCAGGAAGCCTTGGTTCCTGACCATCTGGGCATCTTCATATGGCTGCTCACAAGATGGTAGCTAACTTCCACCAGAGTGAGTATTCCAAGATAGTGGTGCCCTTTCTGACCTAGTTTCTGAATTTGCATATTCTCAATCCCACTTAATTCTTTTTGGTAGAAGTGGGCCAGTAAGTACAGCCCACATTCAATAGGATGGGAATTCGGCTCCATCTCTCGAAGGGAGGAGTATCAAAGAATTTGTGGACCTACTTAAAACCACCACAATACTTTTAAATATGTATTGGATTTTTCTCCATAGCTATTTCACATTCCTTCAAAAGTTTTTTACAAAACTCAACCATAATCAGCAGTAGTGTTTGCACAAATCTACACATGTAATAAAATGGCATAGAGCTATACACATTTGTAAAATGTCAATTTCGTGGGTTTGATATTGTCCTATATATTTAAGTAAAATGTGCATGTGACTGCTCTGTACTACCTTTGCGACTTCTTGTGAATCTGTAACTATTATATGTAATATTCTTGAAATGACAAAATTTTAGGAAAAAAGAACAGATTAGTGGTCGCCAGTGATTGGGGAGTGGGGGAGAGTAGGGGTGGAAGGGAGGTGAACTTGGCTAGAAAAATGCAATGTGAGAGATCCTTGTGGTGATATGTTTTCATCTTGACTGCTGTGTAGTAGTGGATACACAAACCTACACATGTGATAATATTACATAGAACTAAACACACACACATATACAAATGAGAACAAATAAATCTAAGGATATGAATAAAATTGGTGCATTTTATCAATCTCAGTATCTTACTTGTGATGTTGTTCTATTGCAACATGTGAGCATTGGGGAAATCTAGGTAAACTGTCTTTGGTAATAGAATCTCTCCATGTGAATTTACAATTATCTTAATATAGAAAAGTTTAATTTAAAAATTATATCTTCATAAACCTGTCTTTATAAGCAAATGTAACGTCTGCGAAGACATTCTTACTGAAAACTTAACTAATATACCTCTGCAGCATGTTTGGCTCTCACAATAATGTTATTTAGAAGGTTTCAACAAAGATGCAAAGGTGGAGTATTAGAGTCCCTTTTAGTGGAAAGTGTGATTGCCAACGCCTGAAGGAATCGTGTGATTACTAAAGATTTAGAACTTCCCAATAATGAAAAGTATTGCTCTAACCTGGATCCCTGGTAGAAAATGCATGATAAGCAAAAGACTGCAAACTAGTAGAAAGTCAAATATGTTTTCTTTTAAGGAACTAACATTCACAATAAAATTAGCATAACTTGCTTCAAACCAGCCTGTGGATTCAAGCGTACATAAGACCTGAACTATCTTAACAGATTTTCCAGGCAGTCATTTTAAGCCAGTTTTGTCTTCAGTCTATACAGGAATATATGGACATATATATATATGTCTGTCAGTCATTAAGTCTGTCTGTTTGTCTGTTCTATGATGTAGCTGTGTTCCTATTTCTAGCTCTGCATCAACCAGCTTGACTGTATTATTATTAATTCAGCTTTTTATTCTTGCGGAATTGAACATTAACTCCTCAAGTTTCCTTTGGGAATTTTAAAATTAATGTATTTTCTTTCTGGTAAATGCCAGGTGTTCTAATCCTTTACTTGATATTGCCAATATTAGGGAGTTAACAGACATAAGTTGGTTTTTTGCCCATCAACCTGATTGTAATTAATTGCCCTTACAGCTTAGCATTTATGATAAGTAAGGATAAAACAAATTAAATTTACTTTTGTTAAAGTATAGATAACTCAGATTTATGAAAGCTATTATGTAAAGTTTTTGATATTTCTTATCCAGACTATTATTAGAACTTTTAAGAAATGCTTATTTTTAAATCATGTTTTGCATGTAAAAAAATTATACAGAAATAAGTTAAATATTGAAATTGATTATTTTCAGGTGATAAGATTCACAATAAGGTTAATTTTCTTTTTTATCAAAAATGTCTTATTTTCCAAATTTGCTACTCCAAGCATATCCTACTCTTTTAGTCAGAAAATATATTCTTGAAAACATTGACATATATTTAATTTTGTGTGATGATAGTCATGTAAAAATAATATGCTCAGCAAAACGATTAAAAGGAAAACATCCAAATGCCAACAGTGATTCTTTTCTGTTGAGCTTTTGATGATATTGTCTTCTATTTTTCCAATTTATCACATTTTGCATCATGCATCATTTCTTAATTTTGTAATGAAAGGTAGTATAAAACATATTTATACCACCCCCTCAATGCTTTATTCTTCTCAGATACCAGATTAGCCATAGTCGCCCTTTATGAAATCTCAGCTCTTGTTATCAACAGAAGAATTGACCAGTAGACAGAGATTTACATCAATATTAGTCACTGAGCAAAGAATAAGAAGCAAATAACCAAACCCATAAAGAAGCTTAATAACCACAAAAAAAATCAAATGAAGGATACATTAATTGACACATGATGATATATGATTTTCCACAGAGATTATTCATAGCATAAATATTTCCTCTTACCTTCTTCCAATACCAATAAAAGTAGCTCAGAGCAAAGCGAAGGACATTGACATGGGGGTGGTTAAAGAGAAAGGTGGATTTTCTAAAAGTAGAGGTTACCACAGAGGCAAGATCAGACAGTGAGTATTTACCTTTCAGACAGTGCAATTTATGTATCAAACTACAAGGGCTCTAATCCCTCAAAGCAATTTTGAAAGCCTCAGCAGCTCCCACATGCCAGACACCCCAATGCAAAATGCAAAACATTATACTTAAGAGGGAAATATAATCATCAGAGGAAAACAATTGTTGAATCAATACTGACTAGAAAAAAAAAAACTTGCAACAATGGTTCAGTTTCAGAAGAGTTACACTAGCTGTTGGTTCCCAAACTGGCTCCTGTACACAGAGGGCAAGAAGAGATGGAAGAAAGAGGTAGGCCCCTCCAGATAGGTAGGTAACAGGTTTAATAATCAAGCGAACTTACTTATGAGGCTTGTCTTGGGCAGGCTACAAGATGAGTAGGTCTCTACACCCACCTGCTAGAATCTTAAAAGTTTATATAGAGGCCTTAACTTGGTTCAGTCATGTATACTGTCCAGACAGTGTCAACAACACCTTACTCTCTCAGGGCCACATCCTTGAAACTGTTCCTGGTGTGGCAATGGTGGGTGAAACATACTTTCCAAGGACAGGGGAGAGGGTGAGGATCCTCTGATTGCCCAAGTCCAGCTTGAGGGCCAACTGATGGTCATGTCCTCTCTATGACTTCCTCCAACACTGGCTAAATTAAAACTTAGTCATAACTTTGCATAACCTTATCTTGATTTTCTCAATTGTAGTAGACCTTGAGGAACATCAAATAATTTTTGAGGAAAACTAATTGAAAATAATAGCAAGTGCTGATTTATCATTTATCAATTGCTTTCTGTTTTTGTCTGAGTTTCTCAGAAAATAGAATCTAAGGCAAAAGCCTACATGCTACTCCTTATTAAGGAGTACAATCCCAGGGAAGCAGGAGTGAGAGAAAGAGGAAGGGAACCAAAGAAGGAGAGAAAGCAAATGCAGGTAGCTTACATAGCCTCTTGAATTGTTCCATCTTCTGCAACCATCTTCCAATAGGCTGTATAAATTACTATCTCAAAACAATCTACCCAAAGAGAGAAAGGAAGAAAAATTTATCCACTGGTTAACATCTCCTTCATTGATCAAAGTTTTTCCCCACTGACATTGACTCCCTTGTACCCCTGGGTTTCACATGCATAGGGACTAAGTGGGTCCTGCAGTGTCTCACACCTCAGTAGCAACAAAGACATCACAGAGTATAAGGTGAAAGGTACATGGCATAGGCATAGGGTAAAGCACTGTCATATTTTTCTCTTGTGAAGTTAGTAGCTGCAACAGCTCAGTGCAACATGTTCCCAAAGACTCTAGAAAGAGGGAAAGTCCAAAAGAACGGAGTTGTCACATGAAAGGTATCTGATACAGCCCACACCCTTGCATTGCTCAATCTTCTCACATATTATACAGTTTCTATACAATAACTTTGGCTTACATTATTGGTAAAACAAAATGCCTTCATTTGTTGCCTGAGTGGAAGATATAAGCCTAATTAGAGTGCTTTTCAAAGTGGTGACCACTTTGAAATTGAATTAAAATAAAAGCACAACATATCAAAATGTGTGGGATTCAGCTAAGACAGCACTTAGAGGGAAATTTATTGCACTAAGTGCTCATATTAGGAAAGAAGAAAAGTCTCAAATCAGCATACTTAGTTCCTACCTTAAGAAACTATAGGGGAAAAGATAATTGAATCTAAAGTAAATATTAAAAAGGTAAAAATAAAAAGAGAATCAGAAATCAACAAAACAGGAAAACCATAGAGAAAATTTTTAAAACACAAAAACTGGATCTGTGAGAAGATCAATCAAATTGATCAACCACTAGCCATACTGATCAGTAAATAAATGACAGAAGACGCATGTTATTGTCTCACCCACCAAGCACAGCAGCCAGCATGAACATAAGAAAAGACAGTGGCAGATCTACACACCCAGGTGAATGCCTTCCCAACTGGTGCAAGCACCCATAGTACCCCACAACCTCCAGCAGATGGGGTGGGATCAGAAACACAGTTTCTGCTTCACTCCAGTGGTAGCAGCTGGAATCTGCAAACTGATACCACCACAAATGCCACAGAAAAAGATTAGTTCATCTAACACTGCGAGAAACTACAGCAACAATTCAGATGAGAAGGAAAATGACAATTCTCCAGAAACCAACCATGGAGTCACAGAAATTTACAATCTAAATGACAGAGAATTCAAAGTGGCTGTCATAAAAAAACTCAACGAGTTTCAAGAAAACTCAGAAAGACTGTTCAGTGAGCTCAGGAATAAAATTAAGGAGAAGAAGGAATACTTCACCAAACAGACTGAAATTATAAAAAAAACTGAGCAGAAATTCTGGATATGAAGAACAGAATTAATGAAGTAAAAAATAATCTAGAATCCTTAGAAAATGAAGTTTATTTTATGGAGGAAAGAATTAGTGATTTAGAGGATAGAAATATAGAAATGCTTCAGTGGACAAGGAGAGAGAACTAAGATTTTTTAAAAATGAAGGAATTCTTCAAGAAATATCCAACTCAATTATGAAAAGAAACATAAGGATTATAGCAACATAAGGATTCCAGAGGGAGGAGAGAGGGAAATAGGAGCAGAGAGATTGTTCAAAGATAATAGCTGAGAATTTCCCAAACCTGAGGAAAGAACTGGACTTACAAATACATGAAACCAATAAAACTCCTAATTACATAAATGCTAAAAACCTTCTCCAAGGCATATAATAGTAAAACTGGTGAAAGTCACTGACAAAGAAAAAATATCAAGGGCAGCAAGGCAGAAGAAAATAATCTATGAAGAAACTCTTATCAGACTTTCATTTCTCAGCAGAAACCTTAAAAGCTAGGAGAAAATGGAATGACATATTCAAAATACTGAAAGACAAAAACTTTCAGCCAAGAATGCTCTATCCAGTGAAACCATCTTTCAGATAAGATGGAGAAATAAAAGCTTTCCCAGACAAACAAAAACTGAAGGAGTTCATAACCACTGGACCTCCCCTACAAGAAATGATTAAAGATGGCTTTACCCTGGAAAGAGAAAGGCAACAGTCAACAAAGCTCTGAGTAAGGAGATAAATAGATAAAATCAGAAAACTTCAGCTCTCTTTCAGAAAAGGGAAATAAATACTTAATTATAACTTAAAAGATAAAGAGAAGGAAAGCATCAAAAGTAATTATACACACTTCAACTTTGTCACAAACTCACAAAACAAAAGAGAATAATTTGTAACAAAAATAGCCCAGAAAAGGAAGAGGAAAGGGATGGAACCTGCTTAGGCTAATGGAGATAAGAGGCTATCAGAAAATGGACTATTTCATCTACGAGATCTTTTATACAAACCTCACATAACCACCAAGCAAAAGATCAGAGCAGAGTCTCACAATTCATTAACAAAAGAGAAAACCTCCACAGAAAACCACCAAAATGAAATGGCAGTAAGAAATTCAAAGGAAGAGAAGCAATGGAAACACGAGCAGCTGGAAAACAAGAGATAAAGTGGAAGTATTGAGCCCTCATGTGTCAATAATCACTGTAAATGTAAATGGATTTAATTCTCCAATCAAGAGACACAGAGTAGCTGCATGGATCAAAAAACAAGACACAACAATATGTTGCCTCCAGGAAACATATCTCAGCTCTAACAACAAACACAGGCTCAGAATGAAGGGGTTGAAGATGATATTCCAAGCAAATTGGCAAACAAAAGAAAACATACGTTGCTATACTTATATCAGACAAAGAAGATTTCAAGATAATAAAGACAACGAGAAACAAAGAAGGGCAGTATATAATGATAAAAGGGACTTTCCACCAAGAGGACGTAACACTTATGAATATATATGCACCTAGCAAGGTGTACATAAGTATATTAAATGACTATTAACAGACTTAAAGGGAGAAATTAACAGCAACACAATAATAGTAGGAGACCTCAACACCACACTTACATCAATGGGTAGATCATCCAGACAGAAAGTCGAGAAGAAAATAGTAGATTTCAATGAAACACTTGATCAGATGTACTTAGTAGATATATAGAGAGCATTACATCCAAAACCAGCAGAATACACATTCTTCTCAAGTGCACATGGAACATTCTCAAAAATAGACCATATGTTGGGAAACGAGGCAAACCTCAATAAATTTAAAAAGATTGAAATCATGTCAAGCATCTTTTTCAACCACAATGCTATGAAACTAGAAATCAACTACAAGGAAAAGTTGAGAAAGTCAGAAATACGTGGAGACTAAACAACATGCTACTGAACAACCATTAGATCAATGAAGAAATCAAAGGAGAAATTAAAAAATACTTGGGGAAAAATGAAAATGAAAATACAACATACCAACTCATATGGGATGCAGCAAAAGCAGTTATAAGAGGGAAATTTATAGCAATACAGGTCCACTTCAACAAACAAGAAAAATCTCAAATAAATAATCTTAAACTGCACCAACAGAACTAGAAAAAGAAGAATAAATAAAGCCCAAAGTCAGCAGGAGAGAAATGATAAAAATTAGAGAAGAAATAAATGATATAGAGACTAAAAACACAGTAGAAAGGATTAATGAAACTAAGAGCTGGTTCTTTGACAAGATAAAATTGACAAACCCCTAGCCAGACTCCCCAAGTAAACAAGAGAGCAGGCTCAAAAATAAAATCAGAAATGAAAGAGGAGATATTACAACAGATACTACAGAAATACAAAGGACTATAAGAGAATACTATGAAAAACTATATGCCCACAAATTGGATAACTTAGATGATATGGATGAATTCTCAGATCTATACAACCTCCAAAAACTGAATCAAAAAGAAATAGAGAATCTGAATAGACCAATCACAACTAAAGAGATTGAAACAGTAATCAAAAACCTCCCAAAAAACAAAAGTCCAGGACAAAGGACCAGATAGCTTCTCTGGAGAATTCTACCAAACATTCAAAGAAGATTTAATATCTATCATTCGTAAACTATTCCAAAAAATTGAAGAAGAAGGGATGCTTCTTAACTCATTACCCTGATACCAAAACCAGACAAGGACAACACAAAGAAGGAAAACCACAGACCAATATCACTGATGAACATAGGTGCAAAAATCCTCAACAAAATTCTGGCAAAGTGAATCCAGTAATACATTAAAAGGATCATACATCATGATCAAGTGGGATTTACACCAGAAATGCAGAGATGGTATCAAATAAATCAATGTGATATACCACATTAACAGAATGAGGAATAAAAATCACACAATCATCTCAATAGATGCAGAGAAAGCATTTGACAAGATCCAATATCCATTTATGATTAAAAATAAACAACTCAAAAAAATGGGTATAGAAGGAAAGGACCTCAACATAATAAAGGCCATATATGACAAACGCACAGCCAATATCATATGCAACAGGGAAAAACTGAAAGCCATCCCTCTGAGAACAGGAACAAGACAAGGTTGCCCACTCTTGCCACTCTTATTCAATATAGTGCTCAAGGTTTTTCCAAGAGTAATTAGGCAAGAAAAAGAAATAAAAGGAATCAAAAATGGAAAGGAAGAAATGAAGTTCTCACTGTTTGCAGATGACATGATTCTACATATAGGAAATGATAAAGAATCCATCAGAAAACTATTAGAAATAATCAACAACTACAGCAAAGTTGCAGGGTACAAAATCAACTGGTAAAAATCAGTTGCATTTCTACACACTAATAACAAACTAGCAGAAAGAGAAGTCAAGAATAGAATCCCATTTACAATCGTAACCAAAAGAATAAAATATCTAGGAATAAATTTAACCAAAGAGGTGAAAGACCAATACACTGAAAACTATAAGACATTATTGAAAGAAATGAAGAATATATAAAGAAATGGAAAGATATTCCATGCTCATGGGTTGGAAGAATAAACATAGTTAAAATGTCCATATTAACTAAAGCAATCTACAGATGTAATGCAATCACATTCAGAATCCCCATGACATTCTTCTGAGAAATAGAACAAGAATCCCAAAATTTATATGGAACAACAGAAGACCTCAAGTAGCCAAAGTAATCCTGAGAAAAAAGAACAAAGCTGAAGGCATCACAATGCCTGACTTCAAAATGTGCTATAAACCTACAGTAATCAAAACAGCTAGGTACTGACACAAAAACAGACACACAGATCAGTGGAACACAATTGAAAGCCCAGAAATAAAACCACACATCTATGAACAGTTCATCTTCAATAAAGGAACCAAGAACATACAACGGAGAAAGGAAAGTCTCTTCAATAAATGGTGTTCGGAAAACTGAACAGCCACATGCAAAAGAATGAAAGTAGACCATTGTCTTGCACCATACACAAAAATTAACTCAAAATGGATTAAAGAGTTGAATGTAAGACCTGAAACCATAGAACTCCTAGAAGAAAATATAGGCAGTACACTCTTTGACAGGGGTCATAGCAGCATCTTTTCAAATACCATGTCTACTAAGGCAAGGGATACAAAAGAAAAAATAAACAAATGGGACTACATCAGACTAAAAAGCTTCTGCAAGGCAAAGGAAATCAAGAACAAAATGAAAAGACAACCCACCAACTGGAGAAAATATTTGCAAATCATATATCCAGCAAGGGGTTAATATCCAAAAGGGCTCATACAACTGTGCAACAAAAAAACAAACAACCTGATCAAAAAATGAGCAGAGAATATGAACAGACATTTTTCCAAAGAGCATATACAGATGGCCAACAGGCACATGAAGAGATATCCAATATCACTAATTATTAGTGAAATGCAAACCAAAACTACAAACTATATTTGTCAGAATGGCTATAATTACCAAGACAAAAGACAACAAATGTTGGAGAGGATGTGGAGAAAAGGGAACCCTCATACACTGCTGGTGGGAATGCAAACTGGTGCGGCCACTATGGAAAACAGTATGGAGATTTCTCAGAAAATTAAAAATAGAAATACCATATAATCCAGCTATCCCACTACTGGATATTTATCCAAAGAACTTGACATCAATGATCCAGAGAGATTTATGCACCCCTATGTTCATTGCATCATTACTCACAATAGCCAAGACATGGAAGCAACCCAAGTGCCCATCAAATGATGAATGGATAAAGAAGACGTGGTATATATATATATATATATACAAAGGAATACTACTCAGCCATAAAAAAGACAAAATCGTCCCACTTGCAACAGCATGGAGGGACCTTGAGGGTATGATGTTAAGCAAGATAAGTCAGACGAAGAAAGACAAACACTGCATGATTTCATTCACATGTGGAAGAGAAACACATGGTTTGTTAGATTAGTGGTTACCAGAGGGGAAGGGGGTTTCAGGGGTGGGGAAAAGGGCATATATATATATGGTGACGGATACAAATTAGACTATTGGTGATAAGCACAATGCAGTCTCTACAGAAAATGATAAATAATAACGTACACCTGAAATTACACGTTATACACCATTGTGACCTCAATAAAATAATAATAATTTTAAAACTCAGTCAATGTAATTCACCATATTAATAGACTAATGAGAAAAAATAATATGATCACCTCACTAGATATAGAAAAAGCATTTTACACAATCCCGCCTCCATTCCTCATTTAAAAAAAAAAATCCCTCAGGAAACTAAAAACAGAATTGAACAACCTCAAATTGCTAAAGGGCATCTACAAAAACTCCACAGCTAACATCATACAGAAGGTTTTTCCCCTAAAGAAGATGAGAAGGCAAGGATATCCACTCCCATTATTTCTATTAAGCACATTGGAGATTCCAGTCAGAGCAATAAGGCAAGAAAAAGAAACAAAAAAGTTACATAACTTTGAGGGGAAAACTAAACTTTTATTCATAAACAACATAATCAATTATGTGTAAAATCCTACACAAGTTACAAAAAAGCTACTAAAACTAATAAGCGAGATTAACAAGGTTGTAATGTATGAAGCCAATATGCAAATCAGCTATATTTTGAAGTAATAGCAATAAGCAACCAAAGTGATATTAAAATATATATCATTTACAATAACATCAAAATGTGAACTATGTAGGGATAAATCTGAAAAGAGATGTGTATGACTTGAACACTGAAAACTATAATAAAGTCCTGAGAGAAATTAAAGAAGACTTAAGGAAACAGAGAAATACATCATATTTATGGATTGGAAGACTCAGTCTATAAGACATTGATTCTCGCCAAATTGATCTATAGCTTCAATGCAATCCCAATCAAAATCAAAGCAGGCTTTTCTGTAGAAATTGACAAGTCTATTCCTACATTTATATGGGAAATCGAAGTACTTAAAATAGCAAAGAAAACTGAAAAAGAATAAGAATTTGGAAGATATCCACACTACTTGATTTGAAGACTTCTAGTGCAGCAGTAATCAAAATAATGTGATATTTTAAGAGAGACAAGTAAATCAAAGGAGTAGAATAAAATTCAGAAATATCTCCACACATATATGGCGAATTCATTTTCAACAAAGCATTACGACAATTCAATTAGGAATGAAAAATTATTTCAACAAAAAGTGCTGAAATTATTGGATAGCCATATGTGAAAAAAAATTAACCTTGACTCTTACTTCATACCATTTACAAAAATTAACTCAAAATAGATTAAATGTAAGATCTAAAACTATAGAATTTCTCAAAGAAAATATTGGGAAAGATCTTAGTGACCTTGAGTTTGGCAAAGATTTCTTAGGTATGACACAACAAGCATGAGAAATAAAAGAGAAAATATCAGCAAATTTATCTCCATCAGAAGTAAAATCTTTTGTTCTTTTAAAAGTACCATTATGAAAATGAAAAGGCGAGTAACAGACAAGGAGAAATATTTGCAAAGTATATATCTGATAATGGACTTATATTCAGAATATATAAAGAACCTTAAAACTCAGTAAAAATAAGACAAGTGATCTCATTTTTTAAACATGCAAATGATTTGAACAAACGCTTCAGCAAAGAAGATGTACAGATCTCTTAATAAGAACCTGAAAAAATACCAAAGGTCATTTGTCATTAGGAAACACAAACTAAAACCAAATAAGAAACCACGATACACACGCTAGAATGACTGAAAAAGACTGATCATACCAAGTATCGGCAAAGATGTGGAGCAACTGAAAGTCTCATACGCTGCTGGTTTGAATGTAACATGATATAACTATTTTGAAGAACAATTTTGATTCATAAAAGTTACAATTACACCTTCAATACCATCTAAGCTTTCCACTTCTTGTTATTTACCCAAGTGAAACAAAAGCGTATGCCCACACAAAGATGTGTATCACAAATGTTTACAGCAGTGTTAGTTGTATTAGTCAAAAACTGAAAACAATCCAAAAGCTCATCAACAAAAATGAATAAATTGTGCTATATCTATACAATGGAATACTCCTTAGTAATAAAAGTAATGGACTACTAATACTCACAACAACATGGATGAATCCGAAAATAACTGTGCTGAGTGAAAGAAGCCATACAAAAAAGCATACCATATAAAGAAAGATCTGGTCACCAATTCCAATGTGTGGGTGGAGGACCAGGGGGAGAAGTCCCCACACCACCCAGCAATTCTCAGACACCAGTTAGGTGTCCTACAATTTAATTCAATTCTGACACTTTCTACCTGGAGATAGCATCAGATCCCATAGGTTAAGAGTTCAGTCCTACACGACTTCAGATACCCCTACTTCCGATGCCAGTCACAAGTCCAGGTTATCACCTGTGCTTTGGGTCCATCAAATATTGATTGGAGGTTCCCACGGCCCCCTCCTTGGGTTCAGTTAGCTTACTTGGGTGACTCATGTAACTCAGAGAAACATTTTACTTACTAGATCATCGATTTTTTATAAAAGGATATAACTCAGGAACAGCCAGATGGAAGAGATGCATAGGGCAGGGTATGGGGAAGAGACACAGAGCTTCCATGCCTCCTCTAGGTACACCACTCTCCCAGCACCTCCACATGTTCACCAACTGGGAAACTCTCCAAACCCAGTCTTTGGGTTTTTGTGGAGGCATCATTACATAGGCAAGATTGATTACATCATTGGCCATTGGTGATTGAACTCAGTCTCCAACTCTTCTCCCCTCCCTGGAGCTTAAGGGGTGGAACTGAAAGTTCCAAACCTCTAATCACATGGTTGGCTCCACTGGCAAGCTGCCCCAACCTTAAGTACTTTCCAAAGTCATCTCATTAACATAACAAAAGACAGCTTTATTTCTCTTAGCACTTAGGAAATTTCAAGGGTTTTTGGAGCCCTGTGGCAGAAATTGTCAGAGTTCAAATATATACTTCTTTGCTTTTTTTCTTTTTGCTGAGCAAGATTTGTCCCCAGCTAAGATCCATTGTCAATCTTCCCCACCACCACCTTTTCTTTTTTGCTTGAAGAATATTAACCCTGAGCTAACATCCATGCCAATCTTCCTCTATTTTGTGCATGCGTCGCCACCACAGCATGGCTGATAAGTGGTACATGTCCTCACCTGGGATCCAAACCCGCAAACCCAGGCCGCCAAAGTGGAAAATGCCAAACTTAATCACCATGCCACGGGGCTGGCCCCAAAGATATATTTCTTATTATAAATCGTCACACAGTATGACTCCATTTATATAAAATTCTTGGAAATGTAAACTAATCTATAATAACAGAAACATCCATGGTTGCCTGTGACAGAAGCTAGAGGGAAGGAAGGGAGAAATTACAAAAGGCACGAGAATATTGATTTGGAACCCAACACCTTATTAATTCTGTTATGAAAAGTATTTCTGGATCTGGGACCCTGTGGTGGTCCTTGGGTTCCACAAAGACAGGCCATTTTTGGTCTCATAAAATATTAGTATTTATCTAATGACTATCCTTTTCTATTGTTGCTTAACTTGTTTAACAAAAACACCAGTCCTCTCAGGAAAGCAATGTGGTTTAGAAAATCTTTATCTCATTAAGAAGTGTAGTAACTGGAAAAGTTTGGGAACCACTGGCAGTGTAAGTTTGTTTGTTCTTTTGGAATGGGGGGAGGTACGGGGGTAAAGTCTGTGTAGTCCATGCTGTGAAAGCCTTTGATCCTCTTTGACTTGCCATTACCCAAATCATCTTGGACCAAGTTCAGAAGAGTCCTCTTTGTAGTACTAGCAGCATTATTTATGGGTAAAGAGCAACATGAATTATGCCATACTTGTACAGCTTTAGCATCTATCTTCTTATGTGCTACAACTGGAAGACCACTGGACTGAGAGCGCAAAAACTTCTATCATTCAGATTCAATCATTGGGCAACTTAGGCAAATCTTTTGTTCACTCAAATATCTATTGTGTACCTACCACATAGCAAAAACTTTTCTAGGCTCCATACATAATAAGATGAAGTTATCATTCCCTCCCCTCAAAAAGTTAAGAGTCTAGTGAAGAATTTAAAGGTTAATGGAAAAATTAATGTTCCAGTGTAAAAGTCTACCTGAATCCCTAGATGTCGGTTTCCTAAAAGGGAAAATGCAGCCCGGGGGGTTTATAAGATCCTTCCAACTCTGTAAAACCTCAGTACCCATGGCAAACAGCAAAAGTAAATAAAGCAGCTGCCTCATCCCTCCTGCCTTTCTGTGCCTAACTAGTTCAGAGTGGGCCACTGCGGAAACACAAACCACCTTCCTCCTAATCCAGTCTCATTGCACAGGTCTCAGGAGGCTAGGTTGTCAAGCTGCAACCTAGATTTTGAGCCAGATAGAGTTCAAGGTCGTTATAGTCAAGGTCAGCCTTATGATTAGACTGCTGACCCCATGTAAACATGGTTTCCCTTCTTTGTACAGTGCTGTAGGTGAAAACCCAGCATGCTTTGCAGCAGGGATTACAAAGTTTAGGACATGGATGACCTTCAAGTTTCTAAGGTCTAGAAAGGATGACCTTCTAGTTCAAAGGCTTCTAAGAAACCTTGCTAATGTGCATGTAAGTAGCCACATTTTATCACTAGTGAAAGTGCTATAATCACTGCTTGCTGAGAGAGCTTTGAGTGCATGCAGAAGGGGGCACCAAGGGCAGGATATGAGGGAAAGACAGGGAGAGCTTCCAGGAACAGGTGACACAAGGGAGAAATAAACATACTAAATAATTAAGAGTCTCACATTGCTAAACTAATACCACCTTTCTTATGATCTCTTTAGCCACTTACATGAAATCAAAAACTATTGCTCATAATAAAGCTCTTTGGTATAACTGAGTGCCATATGAATTAGGCACTACATCTGGAGAGAATATGTACCTCCCATGGGAAAGTAGGTGAGGGAGTTTCAATCCTGGATGCTCCTCTTGGCAATAAAGAGAGAATGATACTACCTAGACCTGTGCGTCTCAAACTTCAGCCTGAAGAGGAATGCCCTAGAAGGTTTATTAAAACACAGATTCCTGTGTCCTGGATTTTGGGGCCTGACCCTAAGAGATTCTGAATTAGTAGATCTAGGGTGGGGCTTAAGAATTTGAATTTCTAGTAAAATCTCAGATAATGTTGATGGTGCTGGTCCATGTTGGTCCATGATGTTGGACCACACTTGGAGTAGTGTTAAAAACTACTCTAGAGCAAAGGTTCTCAAATATTAGCCTGTTTCAGAATCACCTGGACAGCTTGTGAGAACACAAGTTGCACCTGAGTCCTGCCCCTTGATTTAGTAGGTCTTG
Source organism: Equus asinus (assembly GCF_041296235.1). Lineage (NCBI taxonomy): Eukaryota > Metazoa > Chordata > Mammalia > Perissodactyla > Equidae > Equus > Equus asinus. The sequence goes on from NC_091792.1 coordinate 35,279,839, forward strand.
TAGAGTTTAAGAATCTCCATATCTAACATGTTCCTGGGGATGCCCATGCTTCTGGTCCTGGGACCACACTCTGAATAGCATTGTCCTAGAAGAACTTCTGGCATGACTGTTTTTGTCAACAATTGTTCTGACTCCTAGAAATCTTTATAAAAGAGGTACTGTGGCCCTAGATAGCAGACATAGGCTGGAGACAAATGGAAGATAGAGGATATCAATGGAAAGAAGAGATGAGGAGAGAAGGAAAAGAGAAAACCTTTAAGCACATGCCAACAAAGCAGTAAAGCAGAAAGACAGGTTTTACTAGTCACACAGACGTAGGTTCAAATCCCATGTATGGGGCTATCTGGTGCAAGAGATATATTCTCAAACCTTTCCTCATCTGTAAATGTGGATAATGATTTTTTTAGATAGAATTCTTATGTGTGTTCCATGTGGGAAATATATTTAAGCACATAATACGTAATAAGAAGCAATAAAATAATAGAACGGATTCTTGTACATAACTTCATGAATTTTACAGTATAGTAGGAAAAGCTTGGACCATTTTTCCACATTTCCTTTATTTTTTCCCCCCTGGAAGTATGAGATTTCAGTCAAGTGTTTACATATTCCAAAAATGTTTGCTTTCTTCTCAGTAGAGATTAGGGCTAGCTGGCTTTAGGTTCTCCTCCTTCTTTAAACTATTTGATGATTAAGAAAAAAGACCTCGTTTAAGAGGTTGAATAAGCGAAAGTACATCTAAAGTATGTTGTCATTCCCAAAGCAGAAGAAAGTGTCTGATCAACTTAGTCCAACCTGGCTTCATAAGGAAACATCTAACAGAATTTGAGGCTGGCATGAAATCCATCGCTGATTTCAAGCAACAAGTAAGGCTGAACATCCCCACCCACCACCATCCCCTCAATCTTCACCTCACCTCCCCTACCCTAAGGTGTGTTGGGATTTGGAATGCCAACATTTCCAATGATTAACATGCTAGTAGTACTCCTGAGGTAACTGTGCATGGAGAAGAGAGGGTACGTGGGTTCCGTTCTCTTCTACCCCGCCTGGACTTCTCAGTGCATGCTGTGCTATAATCCGGCTTAAAGTGATTTAGGTTCCTGCCTTCTCACTCCAGCCCGGGTCAAGTCACACATAAATAAGGTTTTCCTACTGTTGTCAACATAGCTTTCATCTTCCTGTGCCAAGATTTATTTTGATATTCCTGAAATTCCTAATTCTGCGTATTTTCCAACTATTGCCTGCCTTCCTGATATAGTGCTAATTTGACCCAGGAGTCCGTTCCTGTCAGTCATCAGATGGGAAGATTGTTATGATGTATTTGTACAACTGGCACACTAGGACAGCAGGAAAGGTAATGTACCTTCCATGTCAGCACTGCCCCTCCCACTCCTCAACCATTTCAACTAAGGTTACACACGCTTCTCGGCTTTTATTACCCTCTCTAAGCAACTACAAGATCACAAGCCAATGTGCATTTTTTCCCTCTTTAAATCTTTATTTTTTAACTTATAACAAAGGAATACATAGGTCTTTTTAAAATATCAAATTAAATCAAAATGTTTATAATAAAAATGACCATACAATTTATTATCCAAACTGGAATACTTTTGTCTGGAAAAAATATTAAACCAAACAGGATATGAGACACGAGGCATAAATCAGAACTGTTGTGGGTAAACCAACATATAGTGTCACTCTACTTACAGCGAAAAACAACAGCTCCTGACCTACTCCAAGCCCCAGTCTTGCTCTCCGCCATCAATCACTCTTCATTCTTTTAGCTTATCTCCTGGAAGTTGTTTCCATTTTTCTAAATAATATATGACTAGCTCTTGACTAATCAGTTTTAGGCTTTATTGATTTCCTATCATGATAGGACAGGATTGAGTGCTCCATACAGCTGATCTCCCCCCATCCTCCTAATATAATTGCACCACTATTTTTAGTTAAATTAATAATTCGTGTTTACAAAATTGACTATGTAAATATTATTCACTGCAAGGCCAAGTAATATACAAGGATTTTATTAAAAGTTTACCTTTTCTTTCTTGTGCTCTTTATTCCTCTTTTCCTGAATTTAATAGTAGCCTTGTTTCTTGATTTACATAATTTTCCATACGCATGCCCCACCATGTGTGTCATTGTGTATCTCCCCACCCCCACTCCATGTGCTATCATATCATCTGTTCTACAGAGTCCCATTATCTCCAGGCCATCTCCTTCCTGGGGCCCCCAATCTCCCTGCTCCAATCCTAACCAATGGCTGCTGCCCAGGTGTCATCTTGAAGATCCTTTTCAGTGCTCTTTTGAGTTGTATTCACTGTTTCCTGGAAACTATGTCTTCCTCTTTTTTATTTATTTCTTCATTGTGAGGAAGCACATTCACCAGATGCTTTCAAAGAACTATGAGTGCATGAATCCTCACGTGTGAAAATGTCTTCATTTTAGCTAACATTCTACTGATAATACGACAGGATATAAAATTGTAGGTAGGAAATCATTTGCACTCAAAATTGTGAAGAACTCCATGGCCGTTTAGTACCTAGTGTAGCAATAAATCAGATGCTATTTTGATGCTTACAGCTTATGGGTGACTTGATTTTATTTTTCCTCTCTGGAAACTTTTAGAATCCTCCTCTGTATCCTTGGTCCATAATTAAGTGCTTTGGAGTGGATCTTTTTCAGTCATACTACTGGGCACTCACAGGACCCACATCCACTTGTTTCGAAAGTATTATTCTATTACTTTGTGATGATTTTTCTACTTTTGTTTTATCTGTTTCTTGTTTATGAAACTCTTTTCATTCAAGTTTTGGACATCATAGACAAATTCTAGTATTTCATGATTTTTCGAAAATAATCTCTTTTTCTCCTTCTTTCACTCTCTGGGAGGTTTCTTTAACTGTCTTCCAACCATTTTACTTAATTCTGTATTTTAGAAATTACATATTAAACTTGCAAAACTCTGTCTCTTTTTCTAATTTCTCCTTTTTCATAGCATCCTCTTATTGTTTTATGAGTACAATAATCCTTGTCTATCTCTGAATATACAAAGTAGAATGCTCCTTCTGTTTCCTGAATTATCTTTGTTTATTCTGGGTTTATTTTTGTCATTTTCCAGGGGAAAGCTTTCTTCAAGTGGACAGTGGTCTGTGATTGTCCATTCACATTTAACAAAAAGGCACTAAGGCACCAAGGAGAAGATTGGACACTCTGTGGTTTCAAATAAGAATCACTGATTAGAAGCTTCACTTTAGGGTGCTCTGGGGTAGAACCTCCATTTAGGTCCCTCTGAGAGCCCCCAGTGCCAGTGGGTGGGTATTCTGGTTATCTAATGCTGCATAACAAACCACCCCAAAATGGAGTGGCTTGTAACAAAGGCAACATATATTTTGCTTATGAATCTGGAATTGGAGGACGGCTCGTCAGAGACGTCTGGTCTCTGCTCTACTTGGCATCATCTACAGCAGCTCAAGGGCTGGGGCTGCAACACTCAGGGCCCCTCAGACACCTGCTTCTATCTCTGTGCAATCCTCCATGTGATCTCTTCAGTCTGGCAGTTTCTGGAAAGCCAGACTTCTGACATGTTGGCTCTGGGATCCCAAAGCACGTGATCTAAGAGACACAGATCAAAAGAGAAAGAGAGAGACCTCCAGGTAAAAGCTATATAGCTGTATCCTCTCTATTATCTAGCCCCAGAAGTTGCAGAGCATCACTTTGGCCATATTGGTTAGAGCAGTCACAAGCCCCTTCCCAAATTCAAGGGGAGGGTGCAGTGACTGTCCATCTCCATATATCCCACCCCAAGTGTGTGTGTTTGTGTGTGTGTATCTAATCTATATCTATATCTATATCTATATCTATATCTATATACAGTTATATTTGGAAAATAAAGCTTGCCTCAGTTTGCCATTTTTTTCTGAAGTCATTGAATATCTCCAAATAAGTGATTTCGGGCCCCCTGTCTGAAAGGTGAATTCCTCCTGCAGGTGTTCCATGAGCAAGGAAGAACAGGGAAAACTGGTGTCTCTGAATCCTCAGCCTATGAAATTCAACCCTCCACAAAAGAAAACTTTGGTCTTCGAACTAAATGCTAGATACCTGGCTGTCTGCATTTTGGATTCTGAATACTGACTTTCAAGCAATCCTTCTATTTTCAGCACTGCCCTTTTTCCAGACTCTCAACCCACAAATGTTCTGCCAGGAACATCAACCCTTTTCTCATTAGCATTCTCCTTTGCCTGCTAGGACTTTCTGTCTGTTTGAGTCTATATAATTTTTAGTTCTTTATTACCACTTGACTGAGCCTCAGGAGGAAGAAACGATAAACATTTACGGTCAATGAGTCACCTTTAAACACATCCCAATGATGAGGCCCCAACAAGAAAGTGTGTAATGCAGATCTAAGGGTCTTCAGATTTTGAAGACCAGAGCTTCAAACTCTAGCAGGAAGGTAGAAGGAGTAGTGGAGAAAAACTTAGTTCTCTCGAGACAATTTATCCTCAGGTTCCCTTCACTGTCCTTTGTGAGCCCTATAGCACAGAGTTTCCCAGGCTGCATCTTGGGAGCCTAGTGACTGGAGCCCAAGCTTTCAGTCTTGTCTACTAGTTTTGTTGGTGAATGAGTTAAGCTTTCTGCACCTATAAAAGGAAGATGGTACCACCTACCTCACAAAGCTGTTTTTTCAATGCACCTAAAGTGTTTAGAACAGTTCCTGGCACACGGTAGGCACGCAATAGATTTCAGCTGTCCTTATCTAGCAATGATCCTCACTGATTCACACTTCTCTTAATTTTCCCTTCCAAGATACAGTCTTGGAAAAATTCTGCTTATTTTTCACCAAAAATTCTTGTACTTAAGCTCTGTATCTTCAGTCCGTTAACCACCTAGCTCACACGAACCCTTTATCATAATCAGTCTACTGTGGCATTTATAATATATTTGGAATGATTTCTTTTTGCAGCTTGCACACCATTCATAGCTGTATATCATTTTGAGCACAAGATTGAGTGAAGCTCAATAAGAATTTCATAACTAGTCTTATTTACTCATTTAAAATGAATTCTTATTTTTTGATCACCTGAAACAACATCTACCATAAAATGTAATTCAATGAACACACAAAACAAAAACAAAATCTAGTAATTAAGTACCTGGCTTTCACTCATACCCATTCTCTGTGTACATGTGGATTTTTAAGAATGCTTTCTTGAATGTCTCTTGCCATCGTATCGATTATTAATCTAGAACAATGTCTTGGATTTTTCTTTACAGTTAATTAATATTTGTTATATATTAAGAGAAAATTGTTGTGGAGAGTTTTAGGATAAATCAATTGCAAAGCTCAGATCTCTGAGGACTACAAAATCAAAAAGAAAGAGGCAATTTAGCCTAAAGCAGAAGACCCGATTTGCAATCTCACTCTGCCAGTAGAAACATTTGCAGCTGCAGAAAAATCTATGTGCATTGCTTAGATATTTGTGGTTTGACCCTAATTCATCCATTGATTCACCAGTCTGATTTCTTATATTCTTATTTGCATAGTCTTTTTTTTAATCTGCTAAGTGGATTTTTCTTTTATCATTCAAGGAAGGTGAGAACCAGTTATCTCTGTAAACATTTCCCTCCTTTGGAATACATTACACTGTGTGCATTAAAATTTGTGATTATGAGGATAGTGTACCATTTAATACACTGCCCTTTCTGACACACAGCTTTATTGCTGTGATTACGTTTTGATAGGGTAGGCAGGAAAAACACACAGAAAGAAACAGAAAAATGATATTCCTCCAGAGCACAAAACACTTCTCAACCATGTTTAGTATTCTGCCCAGAATGTTTACAGAATATGTGAAATACACAGAATTAGATTTTTATCATTAAAAACAAAACATTTCGCACTTCATATGTCATTATGATAAATAATGCTCCCAACCAAGAAATTTCACACAGCTGAAATCAAAATATGTGCAGAACAAATGCTTCACAATCTGATCTTTGTTTTTCAAAATCGTTTATAATTGCTTGCCCTTGTTTTTCAGATGATTCATAAATGTGGATTGCCAAATAGGCCAAAAGCACAGGAGAAGGCTTCAAAGTAATTAAACCCATGGTGAAGATTGAAATAAGGTTTTCTTCATCTTTTATTTCTTCCAGAAAGAAAAGTCAAATGTTCATGTTCTCTCAAAGTGGAATACGTACTTTCAAGTCCTTTCAAGTCATGGATTTTAAGTTGTCATAAATAACTTGGAAACGAAAGTGAGTGTGTTCCCCCTGAGTACATCTCTGTATTGTCTGTACAAACTGAAACAAAACCAGAGGCATTCATGATGAATTCCAACCCTTAGAGGTATGGAAACTTGCCTTCCAACCATTCACAAAAGGAGAATCAATCAGGCAGCTAAAGTGACTTCTTAATCATCATCTTTCAAGGACACAATGGGGCTGTTCATAGCTAGCCTTCTCTCCGCTCTCTGCAAGAGGAAATGGCTAGTAATAGCCCTCCCTTCTTGTAGCGTTAGATAGTGATGGGCCCACAGTGAGATGATTTGCAGAGGACAGCTCTTTATGGCCATTAAGCTATAAAAACACTTCCAAAGATATTCACTCCAGTCTAGAAAATAATTTTTTACCCTTAGCATGAAGATTCAAATAAATCTCTAAGTGTTCATCCTGACAATCTACTGTGAATGAAGTTCTAAATTCTGTAAAGCATCCTGCAGTGGTTTGAATGAACCATGGATAAAAAACATATGTCTCGTTTACAAAACAAACTACTGAAAAAACATCAAATTCATGAGTATGAGGAAGGAATGTTTAGGGGAGCACATAGAAAAGGGCTAAGACCTGATGTAGCTCCTTAAAAGTTTTGATTTTCATTTTATAGGGTCCCTTCAGTGCTTTCCGTGAAACCGAGATATTTAGCCATTAATATTTGTAACCAACTTTTATTGCCAAGTTTGGCTTCTAAATTTCAAGGCCTAGCTAACAAGTTCCCAGATAATGCCCACAATACTAGTTCAAGGATCACACTCTATTACCCTAGAGGAACTTCCTGTGTGACAGTGTCTTTTGTCGATAATTACTCTGACCCCTAGACATCTTTGTAGAAGAGGTACAAGGGCAGTAGACAGCAGACACAGTCTAGAGTAGACTGGAAGGCAGAGCATGTCAGTGGGAAAGAAGAGATGGTGGGTAGAAACCAAGTAGGAAGAAAAGAGAAAACATCTTGGGTACATACAACACAGTGGTGAAATGGAAAGAACATCTATTTTTTAGTCACATGGACATAGGTTCATGTTCAAATCTCATCTCTGGTGCTACACAGGATGCTATATGGTACAAAATGTATGCTCTGAACCCTTTTCTCATCTAGACATGAAGATAATGATGCTTTTCTCACAGAATTGTTGAGTGGGTTCAATGTGGGAACTATATTGAAGCACCTGGCACAGAGTAAGAAGCAATAAAATAATACAAAAGTTTCTTGTACATAAGTGCACAAATTTTAGAGTTTAGAAGGAAAAGCTTGGATCATTTTCCCAATTTCCTTTATTTTTTTCCCATAAGTAGCATGATCTTCTCCACCAAGGAGTGGAAAGTCAGCATGTCCTGACCGAATTTTCAGTAACACACAGTTCTCAAGTACAGCAAACTCTATTTGTTTTTCTGGATTTCATTTCCATTCCCACATGTATGTGATCAAGGAATCATTTCGTCTATTATAAGAGGCAGCAGCTTTTCATTTCACACGAATGATGATGACCTACAGTTGAAACCAGTCTCAATTTTTTTTAAAGACTCCAGAGGATAAATTAAAGAGTTACATTTTTATTTTGAGAGCCTAGAATCAAAGAAAGTCCCAAGTTGCTTTTGATGCTAGTATCGTTCTTTCATGTGGGCAAAACTTCATCTGTGTGTTCTGGCTTCATACACGTTCTTCTCCCCTAGACCTAAAACTATCGAGATGAATTATTATTTTCTATTTTGCTATTTCTAGCTGTAATAATTTTACCCTCATGTGATACTACTTGATTCTTAACTGCATTAGTATTATACCACATTTAGAATAAACCCAATAATTCTTTAAATATAGGCATATGCTATGTTATGAAAATTGTCACAATAACCAACAGCCATTGATTGAACATCTCCTGTGTGCCAGACTTTAAGGACATGCTTTATATTCATTCTTTCATTTCCTTGTGAGAGATTTGGGGACATCTTTCCACAGTCATCAGGTTCAAAGGGCCCAAACTGAAAGTCGTCTCTTCACCGAAGTTGACTTGCACTAATTCTTTCTCATGACAGATCGCGTTCACAGGCCATAAATCACATTTGTTAAACCGATGGTTGTTATCATTGACTGAGTCCACACCCAGAAGGTAATTCTTGATAAACACGGGTTGCCAGGATCCCATTGGCCCCTATCCCTCCACCCCACATCTATTCATGACTGCCTCACGAGCCACCAGGCACAGAGGCAGCTTTAAAAGGAAGTGATGACAATGGTGTGCTATCTGTAGGCTTCCTTGCAGGAATGTGTGAAAGTGAAAGGGCATGGCCTTTCACCTTTTTAATCCCTACTGGCTTCTTGCCTTCATCCTACAAATACTCTTCTCTCTCTGTCTTCCTAAAAGAAATCACTTTACTCTATTTTCTTCTCTCTTTTCTTCCTCTACTGGACTGTTTTCATTGTTTATGCCTAAACATTTGTAAGGATATTCCTACCATTTATTGGCCTCCAATTATGAATGAGATGTTTGCTATATATTTAATTCTCACAAAGACTTGCAATGAAGATGAAAAAACTGCAGTTCAGAAAGTTTCATTACTAGGGTTTAAACGCCATATCTGTGTGATGCCTAGGCCTGTGTATTGCTTCCCACACCACCGTGGAACCTCCTAGAGATTTCCAAACCAGCTTAATCCTTTTCTCACCAGATCGGAATACAGTCCAATCTTCTATTGCAAATTGGCATTCGTAATTTTCACTATGAAGCTTGGTTATCAAATGCAATATTTCCTACATGTGGTTTTCATGTGCCTAGAAGCATCTTCATATAAGGTTATAAGATGTCAAGACCATCTTTTGGAATGTCCCCTTGGGGGACAAGGCCATGGCCATTTAATTCTGAATCTTTAGTCTCCTTGCTGGGAGGTCTGTAAGAAGAAGAAAACTTTAAACAGAGAACAGCTCCATGAACAAGTCTGGGATGAGAAGAAGAAAGAGGAGGGGAGAAGGAACAGAGGAAGATGAGAAGTGGGAAGTTAGGAGGGACCTCCATTTCCAAGCCTGGTGAATAAGCCTTTTTAATTAGTGTCTAATTAGGTCCACTTGGTTAACTCCAACAAGTGGTACATTCTATCTAACCCTAAAGATCCAAACCCCTTGACTCTGACTGGCTAGGCACTCTCTACCTCACGACCTTTGTACATACTCTTCTCTCTGCCTGGACTGCTCTATCCAAATACCCACATAACTCTGTCCCCTCTCTCAGGACCTTTTACAAATGTCACTTTCTCAGTGAGACCTTTCTTGATTCTTTTTTAAAATCACAACAACACCTCCCCCATTCTTCCTCGTCTTTGCTGCTTTATTTCTCTCCATTGCACTTACCACTATCTTACATGCTACATAGTTCACTTTTTTATTCTACTTTTTGTCACCTCCTCCCACTAGAATGTAATCTCCTTGAGGATAGGAATTTTTTTTGTTTTGGGGTTTTTTTTTTTTTTTTTGGTGAGGAAGATTAGCCTTGAGCTAACATGTGTGCCAATCTTCCTCTATTTTTTGTCTGTGGGATGCTTCCACAGCATGGCTGATGAGTGGTGTAGGTCTACGCCTGGGATCCGAACTCATGAACCCAGGCCACCAAATCAGAGTGCACGGAACTTTAACCACTCGGCCATGGGGCCGACACTGAGGATAGAGATTTTTGTTCACCACTGTAACCCCAGTTCCCAAACAGTACCTGGCATACAGTTGGTGACCTAAGATATTTGTTAAATGAGTGGATGCAGTGGAAAATAAGTGTCCTTCCACCTAAGTTCCCTTACTGCCCAGCTATTCAGTAATGCAATATATCCTGGACAAAGTTGGGTTTTCCTCGTAGTGGCCAAGCCCCACCTAGGTCAGTGGGGCATCTTTTCCTTGCCCTAGGGCCTGGGGGTCACCAGGAAGATTTTTCTTCCGGAGTTACACCTTATCCCTGGACTGGAAGCTGGTTCTTACCAGGACTCCTCTGCCCTAGGCCCTGAGAGTAATGATCAGGACAAGAATAACATTCACAGCTCTCACACTGTGAATGGCAGAGATGAGAGCAGCTGCTTAAGTAAAGAGCAGTGCCTAAAGTCAGCCATTCTCAGAATCAAGGATAAAGAGCTGAGATGGCTATCCTCAATCCACCCTATCATTTTCAGATTACAAAATCTTAGTCCCACAGGCCATAAATTATAAGGTCGGCTGCTTCAGAAGGGCCCATGATATCACCACATTGCCATGTAAATTAGCAAATACCCTAAATATTTTAAAAGTCAATTTAGACTACTGTGTATTTGGTGCTATTTAGTGAACATACTCATTTTGCCCCAAAAAATTAAGGGCTCTCACAATATTGGGTTTGCTTTTCTTCTTCTTTTTTGTTTTTTTTGGGGTGGGGGGGGTTGTTTCCTTGTGTGTTTTTTTTTCCTTTAGTACTTTGTATATTTGGCTTGAAACTCAATGAAAATCAAAGAAAGATTTATAAAAGTCACTCCCCATTGGCCTTTCCCATGAACAATTTATACTGGAGTCTGCTACAGGGTTAAACACAGAGTATACTTACAGCTCAGGTTTCACAAGAAGGGAAATGCATGGTGTGTCTCCAAGGAATGTCAAGCCCAAGAAGCTGAAAGGGGACTTGAGAAAAATTAAACATGTGCAAATTTTAGTTGCATGTTATTACAAAGGAAACAGGAAGTCTCACTGTAATTGTAACAGCATCATGAGACTCATCAGAAAGGCTTTCATTTAATGAAACCATGGTAAAGTTATAGAAATCTCTGTATGGCTGAAAACCTGAAAGATAATTGTGGTGAAAGCTTATTTTTAAAGTTTAATAAAATCAGCTAAAACAACGGGCTGAAGCCTAGGGGCAAATCCAGCGATGTGAGCAGACATAGTCTCTGGAAACCTTCCCAGGCGCATCTCCACAAGTCAGCAACTTCCTGGCCTCTTGTCTGCTGAATTAAGGCAGCATCCAATGGTTCACAAAGAACAAACCCCGAAATTGTGAGGTACTAATTTAGAATTTTATCATACATCTGAAAGCAAAGCGAAGTTCCTGATATGGTGACTTGGAAGAGACTAAGTAATGTGCATTGTTGATGAAGCTTTTACTCTGGTTTAGGAACTTATGAATTTAAAATGAGATCAATAAATAGATTATTAGTCAACAGCCATGTTTCCCAATGTGCGATCCTAAGACTACTCACCCAAAATCACCAAGGGGAGGGCAATAGTAGGGGGTTCTTGTTAAAAATGAAAGTCCCCAGGCCTTCACCTAGGCCTACTGTGTGCAGAATCTCAGAGGATGGGGCCCTAGAATCACCAGGTTCTCCACACCCTGATGCTTGCTGAAGTATCCGGCGAGTACTACAGGGGGTCCCACCTTTAACTGCCCGTGGAAACACCTGGGGAGCTTTAAAAGTAGAGCCTGATCTCCACCCAGAAATTCTGTTGAATTGTTTTGGGTGTAGCCTGGACATTGGGATTTCTAGAACTACCTTTGGAGAATTCCAACATGCAGGCAAAGTTAAGAATTACTGCAGTCAGAGTGTCTTCCCAGTAACAGCCTCCTCCTCCTAAGCATGTAGAAATAAGATGTGAATCATAAAATAACTATGACCAAATAGGCAAATTTCTGTGACTTATTTCCAAAACACTGCTAGGAAGTTGAAATTATTCTCTGATTATATGGGGCAACCCAAGGATTTGGGACATAAATTAGTTCGAATAACTGTCTGAGGTATGATTTCATTATTTTAGACAAGAAGAGAGATCTGATGAGTAAAGTTGTAGACTTCACAATCCCTGAAGATAAACTAGAAAAATGGGGATTTCACGGATCTGCTACAACCCTTCTTGTTTCTTCAAAGTTGGCAAAGGAGTTGGATAAAACTGAAATTTGTGGCCACCGTCAAGCATTATTCACCATGCTTTTAAATCTTAATTATTTTATTTATAAGTCAAGAGTACTAGTGGTTAATAATAATATCCAATATTGATTAACTTCTTACTATGTGTCAGACACTGTGTGAAGCACTTTAAATGCGTTATCTCATCAATTGCCACATGATAAGTACAATTATTAGTCCATTTTACAGAAGAGAAAACGGAGACTTAGTGAGGTTAAATGTTCAAGGTTATACAAGGTTTTAAGAACTTCAAAGCCATTTGATAATACCGTAGAATTAAATGAAGACCCAGAAGTTACCCCGTAGTAGTAACACAGAGAAAAAAGGAAAAGAGGAACATATTTATTTCTGTCCAAAAAACGATTCTTCTATCATACCTGATTACCCAAGTTCTGATGAATGAGTCTCTATTCCCTGAAGTTGCAATACTTCTGTGAGTACAGGAAACCTAAAATTATCTCCGTGCGTCCCACCTCCCCTGGGAGTCTGCTGGAGACCAATTTGTCATGGAAGGTGCAGTCTTCTATTTTTAAACTACAAATCAGCTCTCAGACAAATCCCATAATTTGAAGGAATGAAGACTTTGTTTGGAAACTCGAGACGAAAACTCAAAGATCCATAGGAAGAATAAGGCACAAAATGACATGTGTTTGAGGTCATTTGCCTACTCAATGGGAGTCCCAGGTCTGGAGTGCTCATGTGTCTGTGTGTTCAATGATCTTCGTGATATCTCAGTTGCTCCCATTGCTGATATGGCTCCTTGTCTTATTAAATACTTAGAGGATAGATTCCTTTTTAATACGATCTTTCACAATTGAATTTTCCTGTAGAATGTATTATCACATCACTTTTTAAAGTTTTTAAATGTCATGGGAGGACTAGGCTGGCAATAGCTTAAAAAAAATGTTGGTGCCCAGTGGACCAATGACCTTCTTCAATCATCTTGGGGAGAGGAGAAACTCCCCAAGGCACTCCTATCAAATAAAAGCACTGCGGGTAAGAAGGAGATGAGTGGGAGAAATAAAAGCATTTGCTGGTTTCTGGAGTCAGTTCCTGACATCTTTTCATCAGCTAAGATATTTTTAGCCAAAGAAGGAAAGCTCAGAATCCTATTTTCTTGTCCCTTTTCCACTTCTGTCTCACCGTGGCCCGTGCGAGTTGCTGCCTCCCTGAGCTAGTCCCTTCCTCTAAAAAAATGGAGATAGTGATACAGTTTTCAGCCACTTAATCCCAGTGATGGTGCTAGGATTAATGAGACTGTTTTGGAAAGAAAAGGGGAAAAAAAGTCTTTGATCTAGGGTGTGGGGTAAGTACAATATTTTATTATAAACAATAATAATGGGCCTTATGCTCCTGATGCCTGGGGAGCAAATCTGTCCCCTCTTGGCCTGCATTAATACTTGGGCCCAAGGGTGTTAATTAGTGCAAAAATGTATGTACTGAATGGCACCCTAGGGGCCTCAAGGAGTTAATCCATCTCCAAAAGGTGACTAATTTACTCTCCACCCCTCACCCTTCCCACACTAAGCTCCGTCTGTTATTATTAGTGTAGAATAATTGTACCCTTCTTACTGCTCTATTAGGTCGCATGTGCTTCCTCCAATTTGTTTAATAGAATATAAGGGATCTGAAAGTCCTGTTGGAATAATTACATTCTGTTTGAATATTTGCTCTTGACTCATTGGTGGGAGCAGCCCCAAACTAAGAATGATTACCTGTGACAGTTTATAATTGGCACTATTTCCTACCTCATCGTCAAGATAATTTTTCAGAGTGCACAGAACAAGTCTGTTCTCTTTAGGTGCCATACTTTTAAAAATCCCCCTGTTCCTCCTCAGTCCGTCTCCAATACCTTTTGCATTTTGGTTTACAAGCATGCTTCCTGCTCCCTTCACTGAACCAAACCTCCTCACAGTTTAGTATAGAAGCCACCAAGATGCTGGTTAAGTCACCTAGATTCTGGCCTCTACCTATCAACCTTTTTTTAACCAGGACAAGAAACAAATAGGCACTTACTGCATGGTGATGATTATCACAAAAATATTCCGATTTTAACACAACAGTGTCACTTAATTTGGAACAATCATCCCCTTGATGGCCATCCTGCTCCTCTCTTTCAACAGAAATACCAATATCGACATTAAGCAGAAGGTAGAGAATCCTCCAGAACTTTATCACAGGTAGTAAACCATGTGAACTTTACCTAACAAACAGGTCTCAAAGAATATCCTTACTTTTTTTTTTTTTTTGGAAGATTAGCCATGAGCTAACACCTGCTGCCAATCCTCCTCTTTTTGCTGAGAAGGACTGGCCATGAGCTAACATTCATGCTCGTCTTTCTCTACTTTATGTGTGGGACACCTTCCACAGCATGGCTTGACAAGCAGTGCATGGATCCACACCTGGGATCCGAACCAGCGAACCCTGGGCCGCCAAAGCAGAATGTGCTAATTTAACCACTGTGTCGTCGGGCCAGCCCCTATCCTTACTTATTTTAACGTGCCATGACTGAAATATGGGCTTAAGGGCATGAGCAGCACGTATACATCATGTTGAAAAACCAAATAATGAATGTAAGCATGATGCCAACAGTGCATCTTATGGCAACTTATGAAGCCCAGACAGCCAGAATCACCTTAGCAAGCATCTAATCCAAATTTTTACCTTAAGACAGAGTAACCAAAGCCCACAAAGGTGAAGGGGCTTCCTCAACAATCACATCTACCCATCTGTGGCTCTCCCCACTAACAAAGGTGAGGTGTGGAGAGGAAAATACTTGCTTTAAAGACAACTCCAGTCAATTAGGAAGATTTCTGGAGATTTGATAGAAAAATCACCTTAGGGTAACACCAAATTTATCCAAATCAAATTGAAATATTACTCCAAACTACAGTATCAGCCTTAGTCTAATACCGAGTTGAATTTTATTTTTCTTTGACACAAACTAATCTCATAGAAAGATAATTAACCATTTGGGTGAATAAGACAGAAAAGAGAAAGGCTAGAGAGAATGCATTTAAAATGTGTACACATGCACATGTTTATGTTAGTTTGACTTGCTCTACCACAACCCTGCATTCCTGACACCAGTAGATAAAGAAAAACTCTCATAGATCAATTTGATAAGAAGGAATTCCCAAACTCTCCTCAAGTATTAATCTTGAGTTTCTGAGAGGCAGAGCTTGTCACAGAGGCTTGCAGGGGATCTTAATGACCTGGCAAGAAAGGAGCTGTTATAAGATGATAACTAGACTGGGAAATGCCTCCAGGTCATCGACAGCAGGAAGCACGATGGAGACTCGTCTTCTCCACCTCCTGTATAACAAGTGTAAGCTGAGATTCACCCAACACTTGATCTCGATTTTCTCCTCATCTGCTGCTCCCTACCTTAAGTAAACGCGAAAGGAAAGAAATGTACACAGTTCTTAAAAAAAGACACTCTTCAGGAAAGTTTCCAAGAATAATTTTACGTTTGCAAAAAGCAGAGAATTAGATGTTCTTTTGATTGAAGCATAAGGCTTCAGAGAATACTTAGGAGAGTTGATAAAGAATCCTTTACATAGGTGTGACTGAACCATTAAATAAATCTTTAAGCTGCATTTATTTTTTCTTTATTTCTTCTATTTCTTTTAGCTATCTTTAACCTCCAGGGAATATCTTTTTGGGTTTATAGCCTGCCAGTGAATTTTTGGGGGTAGGGAATGATTTTTCAGGAACTCTGAAATAAGCATTGAGGTATTGCTGTCCACTGTGACTGACTGCAGCTTTAATGAAGAATTGAAACCAAGAAGTGAACACATAAGCCCACTGACTTATGTGTAAGAGAATTTGAAATAAACTTTTTTCTTCATTCTATCCACAAAATTTCTACCATGCTTCCCTATCATTTGATAGTCAGTCCACATTACTATTCTATGAAATCAGATGTATTACCAGCTTTATCCCTTAGTGTATTACAGGCAAATTAAGGCAAGTAAAGCATATCTTCAGTAAAAAAAAAATGCCATATGAATTCAAGATGAAGCACCAAATTGGGCTACACACTTTGGAGCAATAGCTTAAAATACTGTCTGCAACCCAGATACTGAGACAGTGTTTAAATTTTACCCCACGAAATAATATGATGTTGGGCAGTAGTTGGTGCATGCTTCACAGATACTGATTGATTGACAAAATATTTCTATTTGAAGCTCCAAGAGATTTTACTGATAATTATTCATAGAAATTTTCTCTGGGAGGACTAATTGTTGTGGTCAAATCTGTACTCTTTGAAATGAGGTTGTATTATACGATTGAATTCAAAATCAGTTGCATTTCTACACACTAACAATGAACTATCTGAAAAAGAGTCCAGGAAATCAATCCCCTTTACAATAGCATCAAAAGCAATAAAATACTTAGGAACAAATTTAACCAAGTAAGTGAAAGATCTATACACTGAAAATTATAAGACATTGATGAAAGAAATTGAAGAAGATACAAATAAATGGAAAGATATTCCATGTTCATGAATCAGAGGACTTAATATTGTTAAAATGTCCATACTACCCAAAGCCATCTATAGATTCAATGCAATCCCTATCAAAATTCCAATGACATTTTTCAAACAAATAGAAGAAAAAAATCGTAAAATTCATATGGAACCATAAAAGACCACATATAGCCAAAGGAATCTTGCGAAAGAACAAAGCTGGAAGCATTATGCTTCCTGACTTCCAATTATATTACAAAGCTGTAATAATCAAAAGAGTATGGTACAGGCATAAAATAAGACACATAGACCAATTAAACAGAATTGACAGCCCAAAAATAAGTCTACCCATATATGGTCAACTAATATTTGCTAAGAGTACAATTATTTGCTAAGAGCTAAGAATACTCAATAGAGAAAGAATAGTATCTTCAATAAATGGTGCTGGGAAAACGAGATATTCACATGCAGAAGAATGAAATTAGACCCCTATCTTAAACCAATCACAAAAATTAACCCAAAATGGACTAAGGACTTAAATGTAAGACCTGAAACTATAAAACTCCTAGAAGAAAACATAGGGGAAAACCTCCTCAACATCGGTCTTGCCAATGATTTTTTGGATATGATGCCAAAAGCACAAGCAACCAAAGCAAAAATCAACAACTGGGAGTACATCAAACTAAAGAGCTTCTGCCCAACAAAGAAAACCATCAACAAAATGAAAAGGCAACCTACAGAATGGGAGAAAATATTTGCAAATCATATATCTGATAAGGTGTCAATATCCAAAATACATAAGGACCTCATACAACTCAAGCACACACACACAAAAATCTGATTAAAAAATGGGTGGAGGACCTGAACAGACATTTTTCCAAAGAAGATATATAAATGACCGACAGGTACATGAAAAGATACTCAACATTACTAATCATCAGGAAAATGCAAATCAAGATATCACTTCACATCTGTTAGAATGGTATTGTAACAAGAAGAGAAAGAGAGAGAGGAATGCTGACAAGGATGTGGAGAAAAGGGAACCCTTGTGCACTGTTGGTGGGAATGTAAATTTGTGCAGCCACTATGGAAAACAGTATGAAGAGTCCTCAAAAAGTTAAAAATAGAACTACCATATGATGGAGCAATCCTCCTTTTGGGTATAGCATATCCAAAGGAAATGAAATCAAGATCTCAAAGACGTATCTGCACCCCCATGTTCATTGTAGTATTATTCACAACAGCCAAGGTATGGAAATGACCTAAACGTCTATCAACAGATAAATGGATAAAGAAGATGTGAGAGAGATATATACGATGCAATATTATTCAGCCATGAGAAAAAAGGAAATCCTGCCATTTGCAACTACATGGGTAAAACTTGAGGGCATTTTGCTAAGTGAAATAAGTAATAGAGAGAAAGACAGATACAGTATGATCTTACTTATATGTGAAATCTAAAAACATTGAACTCATAGAAACAAATAGTAGAATGGTGGTTGGCAGGGGCTGAAGGGTGGGAGAAATGGGGAAATGTTGGTCAAACAGTACAAACTTTCTGCTTTAAGAGAATAAGTCCTGGGAATGTAGTATACAGTATGGTGATTATAGTTAAAAATACTGTATTGTAAACCCTCATACACTGTTGGTGGGAATGCAAACTGGTGCAGCCACTATGGAAAACAATATGGAGATTTCTCAAAAAGTTAAGAATAGAAATACCTTATGACCCAGCCATCCCACTACTGGGTATCTATCCTAAGAACCTGAAATCAGCAATTCCAAAAGTCCCATGCATCCCTATGTTCATCGCAGCATTATTTACAATAGCCAAGACATGGAAACAACCTAAGTGCCCATCAACTGATGATTGGATAAAGAAGATATGGTATATATATACAATGGAATACTACTCGGCCATAAAAAAGGACAAAAATCGTCCCATTCACAACAACATGGATAGACCTTAAGTGTAGTATGTTAAGTGAAATAAGCCAGATAGAGAAAGATGAACTCTGTATGACTCCACTCATAGGTGGAAATTAACATATAGACAAAGAAAACTGATTGGTGGTTACCAGGGGAAATGGGGGCTGGGGGAAGGGCACAAAGGGTGAAGTGGTGCACCTACAACATGACTAACAATAATGTACAACTGAAATTTCACAAGGTTGTAAACTACCATAATCTTAATAAAAAAAATACTGTATTGTATACTTGAAAGTTCCTGTAAGAGAAAAGCTTTAATGTTCTCACTATAACAACAACAATATGGTAGTTATGTGAGACAAAGGGTGTGTTAACTTTCCTTACTATGGAAAACATTTCTCAATATTCATGTGTATCAAATCATTACCTTGTACACCTTAAACTTACACAATGTTATATGTCAACTGTATCTCAATAAAGCTGGAAAAATAAACAAATTTTTAAAATTCACACACTGATCTTGATCAAAATCACAAGATGATTACAGGACCAAAATCATATGGAATTTTTTTAAAAAATGAAAATAGTAATAATCATATGGCTCTTATCCAGGTCTCATATAGCCATGAAATTGTCATGCAATCAAAAACCTGAAATAAACTGGAAAACACCTCCAAAAAGTCCAGTTACATATAAGTAATTCCTTGCACTCATCTGCGTGCATTTCATTTGTAAAAATGCACTGAAAGTGACTCAGAGCCACTTTCCCTTATTTGGGGCACAATTTTATTTGGCTCAGCGATCTGTTTCTCTAAGACATAACATAATAAAAGCAAAAAACTAGAAAGGAGGAGTAGAGCTAGGGAGAGTCATTGAAAGCAATAAAATATACTAGCTGACATAGCTTAACAAGGAGGAAAAAAAATTTTTAATAGAACTATAAAAAACAGATCTTAAAACCCACAATGCAACATGGGGTAATTTAGTCAGAGCAGAGATCCTCAGCAGGCCCAGAGAACATTCTTAGGTTAGACCATAATAACAATTACATATACTACTGACCCTGAGTCATCAAGAAGTAGTTCATTTAGTATTATAAATTCTATTTCCTAAGGTGTGGAAATGCGTAATATATATTATTCTAAAAATATATTCTTATGAAAAGGAATAAAAATTTAAAAGTTTTAGGACTTTTTATGATTCTTTGAAAATACTAAACATTGTTGCGAAGTAGATCACTGTGTCAATCAAACAAAAACTAAATAATCATAGCATTTAGTTCATACTAAATTGAGGTATTGTCTAAAATCTAGTAATCTGAGAATTGCAAATGTATTTGGTGTGAAGATCTGGGAAGGAGCATTCCAGGCAGGGGGGAGCAAATGCAATGACCCCAAGACCCAAGCAAGCCCAAGCCAGCTG
The DNA here is from genome assembly GCF_041296235.1 of Equus asinus. Classification (NCBI taxonomy): domain Eukaryota; kingdom Metazoa; phylum Chordata; class Mammalia; order Perissodactyla; family Equidae; genus Equus; species Equus asinus. Next base: position 35,299,841 of record NC_091792.1, read on the forward strand.
TCAGGGCTGCCATGATGTAACCAAAGCATGAGCGGTATCAGAGAGGTCGGAGAATTAATCAGGAGTCACATCACAGGAGTTTGGCTTTTGTTCTAATTGCAAAGGGAGTACACTGTAAAGTTGTAAGATGAGCAAGAATGGGATCTGGTGTATGTTAGGTTTTTTTTTTTTAGCTTCTATGGCTGTATGCTGTATAGAGAACAGGTTGTAGGAGAGTAAGCGTAGAAAATGGGAAATGAGTTCAGAAGCCATTGACTGTTCCAAGTAGAAGATAATGGTGCCCAATGAAGACAGCAAGTGTCCTTTAAATAAATAAAGCATTCATTTGAATATCACTATTAACACAATTGCATACTCTTCACATATTATCTCTGGTGATCAAAAGTATACATTTTATTTCCCTTAAAACTTGTTTAGGGGGCCAGCCCTGTGGCTGAGTGGTCAAAGTTCCATGTGCTCCACTTCAGTGGCCCAGGTTCATGGATTCAGATCCCAGGCTCGGACTGACTCCATTCATCAGCCGTGCTGTGGAGTCATCCCGCATACAAAGCAGAGGAAGAGTGGCACAGATGTTAGCTCAGGGCAAATCCTCCTCACCAAAACAACAACACACTTGTTCACTGCAGTAAGCATTTCTAAAGGCAGAAGTTGCCATTCGTGAAAACAACTACAGAAGTTTTTGATATACTGCTCCAGGCAGAAAGTGACCAAATCGGGGCCAGAGAATACTTTCCCAGGGAAAATTTTCTACCTAATTTTCATCCTTTACTCCATTTACTCTTTCCAGACTTTGATTTTAGAAATGTGACTGATCTAAAACTTAATACCGACACCAATAGTTTTATGATTTAACAATTCTTGGGCCACTGCTCTTTCAATCTATGAACTATTTTCTAGCAGAGACCTGAGACCAGATTATTTAATAATGAAATACGAGCTTTTGAAACCCCTTAAGTCCTCTACCTTCAGGTATAAGACCCACAATAAGAAATTTCTAGCTAAATATTGTATGAATTAAAGCATGGTTTCTTTCCCTGTACTGAGTTTCAGTCCCCACTTGAATCCCCTGCCTTAGGCAATACTGCCTTTCTAGATGAGTGAATGTCTTGAAAAAGAAAAAATACTTGAATTTCTTTTTCATGAAAGATAAGGAATCTTTCTACTCCTTACTTTCTTTCTGGATGCTCTTGGGAAGAAATCTAGTGAAAGCTGAACTGGAAAGAATGTAATCAGTTTGCCAAAAGAATATGACTAGCTTGCCAACTTGATGTAGATGGAGATACTATGTTCCAGCTGTCATAAGCATGATTTTAGTTTCTTGAGTCCTTCTGAGTGCCTCCAAGCTCTTCAAGAAGGCTATGGAAAATTTTACAAGTATCAAAGTGTTCACTCACAAATGGGCACTAAGGATGGGCAAATAATAGATATGAATCTTTATTTATCCAAGCGTGATACGGTGGGGCATAGGAGAACTGGGGTGCTTGGCCACCGTCCTGCTTCCAACACACAAGCAAGGTCTGGGAGAAACAATAAGCAAATGACTGCATTTAGTTAGTGCCTGAATAGTTACAGCTACTAATTTAAATTTAGAACTATGTTCACATGTCATGAAAATAGAAGTTAACAAAAAGTGGGAGAAATCACTGCAAACTCATATCTAAGAGATTATACTCTGAACACTTCACAAGATTTTTTAACCATGAAATACTGTATTCCTTTATTTTAAGTTTTCTGAAGCACCTACCAAGAGAGATAAGACCTTTGGCCACTAGTCCCAGTGCTCATTCTCCTCATAAAGACTCTTGAAATTAAACTTCCATGCTTCTCATAAATAGCAAAGCATATCAGCTCTGGTCAACATTGCCTAGGTTCAAATCCTGATTCGATCTCTACAAGCTGTATATCCTTGAGCAAGTGCCTCAGTTTACTCATTTGTAAAAGGGAGTAATAATAGTGCTTACCTTGAAGGGTCGTTAGGAGGATTAGAAGAAGTTATATATGTAATGCATATTAAAAAATGTTATTTAATGTTATCCCTACTTTCATCAGTCAACACCAAAAGTGTATTCTCTCCCTGAAATAAAATAAATATGTTCTCTAATCCCTTGAGAAAGTAGTTGTCTAGGACCATCAGCATTGACATCACCCAGGAGCTTGTTAGAAATGCAGAATCTCAATTCTGACCCCGGATCTACTGAATAACACTCTGCATTTGAGCAAGGTCATTTGGATACACGTCATAATTTGAGGAGCACTGCTCTCACACAGCATCTGCCTGTAAGACCTATACTTCCTCCCCCAGAGCTGACCTCCACCGGAATTTCCCACTGTGCCCGTAGAATTATTGTTCCAAAATGAACAAACTCTCCATTAGCTTCTCTAAATGTTCCCCAGTCCCCTTCCCATACCTGATCCCCAGCTTTCCCCTACGGATACAATTTGCTCTGCAGACTTCTGCAGTGATGACTGCTTATTCTCACACACTCCAAGGACATTAGAGTTAGGAAGGGGAGTTGCTGTCTTCCTTCTTCCCAGCTACTGTCCTTCTCCTTTCTAGTAAAACACCCTGCTGTGTTGAGGCCTTGTGTAGAGTCACCTGACTCTACAACCTTCTCCTCCTCCTTTTCCTCCCGGGTTTCAAATCTTTTATCCATTCTCTTCCATCCATCAGCCTTTGCCACCTCCTCTTTCCAAGCCATTGGCATCTCTTTGGAGGATGACAACAACCATGTAGACAATAAAACATCCTGGCCTCTCAGCCTCTTAACCACCTCGTTTCCAATAACCTTCTCCAACCGTTCATGTCAGCACATGTTTCCAGGTTACACCTGGAACCCTGTGATCATCTGGAATTGCTCCAGTCTCTAGAGCACTAGTTTAAGCACCCCACTCTCTGATCATAACCTCTTTTTCTTCTAGTTTGCTTGCTATGGCCATTCTTCCACAACCTCATTGATCTTTCTAAACTCTCTCCATATCAAATTTAGATTCTGTGGTCTATCATAGTTCACTAATATTCTTGCCAATTCCCTAGCTATACATTGTCAATATACAAACTCCTTACAACTATTCTCACCCTTCCTTCCTGCGACAGTGAATAAGTTGACTGTGGTGTTGTATAAGGCCAGTCTCTCCACTTTCTTTGAGTGCTCTGTTCATTCCTCTTCTCAGGAACCTCAGGAACTATTGACGACCTCTTTTCTCTCTTTAATATTCAATTCCCCCCCATTGAATCGATCCTTGCCATTGGCTTTTAAGCATGCTCGAGTTTCTTCCATTAAAAAGTAAACAAAATTTTCCTTAACCTACATCTTCCTCTAGCCTCCTTTCTAGATACCTCCACTCCTTTACAAAAACATTCTCCAAAGAATTTTTACTCATTGATTCCATTTATTTACCGCTTACACATCCTCAGTCCATTTCAATCTGACTTGGATCCCTAACTACAATGCCACTGTACTCACTAAGTGTTCTGATGTCTTACGGTTCTAACAGACCATTTTTGACTTTGTCTTCTCGCTCTATTATATTCAAGACTGTTAGCAAGTCTCTTCTCCTTAAAACACCCTTTTCCTTTGGCTTTACTGATGCTCATGCTTCTGGTTTTCTTTTTATATCTCTGCTGTTTCTCCATCTCCTTTGCACAAGTATCAGTAAGTGTTATTGACATTTTTAGAATTGAAAGAGTTGGTAAATATACATTATCTTCCACATTTCTATTTGTTTTGATATTAACTGTATACTTTAATATAAATTAATATCATTTGGGTTGTCTTATTATAATCATTTTCAATTTTCATTATATAATAATCTTTGGTATGACTTAGCAAATCTATAAATTCCCCTTGACAAATCCAAATTTAATTCCCCTTGACAAACCCAAATTTAGCATGCCTCTTTTATCACCTTGTAGTGTAAGTTTGCATTTTTGCATTTTGACCATAGACATATTGATTAGTCAAAGATTTAATAACTAATTCAAATTTCCTAGATGTATATAAAGCCACAATGATGCTATAGAGAGATCAACATGCAATATTTGAATATTCTTTCTTTTGCATATACAATTTATATGCTCTGTCTTAAGTTATAATGGCACATTGTGATAACTGCAGAGGACAGTGAACTGGATTTTGGACATTTGGGATAAGATTAAATGAAAAACAATGAAACACTTTTGAACTTTCTTTTCAATAGGAAAAAATAATTTCTTAGAAAATTAGCTCTAAATAACCCTCCTTCCTCCCCCGAAATGTGAGTTCTCTAAGTCATAGTGACCTTTTCCCACAATAATTTTATAACAAATATTCTCATGGGGACAATTTGAAATTCAGGTATTTTATGTCCCTTTGAATAGCTGAAAGGAAAGAACATAAATAAAGCTGAGATTCCTATTTCAGATCAGGTTTCTTCCAAAATTACACATTTAGGAAGCTAATTTCCCACAAGTATCCAAATGGTAATGAGAATTATATTTTCATCTCAGTAACACAATGGAATCCATTACTTCAAAAAGCTGAATATCACTGTCAAAGCAGCTCTTAAGTATTCATCAATTATGAGGATTATCTACCCTGCCAGAAAGGCTTCTCCACAAGTTGCGCTTCATCAGTGATGAGGTCAATGTCTAACTGTGAGGCCTCTACGTTCTCTTTCTCTGTGATACAGGGGAAAGAGGACCTAGACTTGAATCATTTCTCTACCTCCCATCAGTGGGATGGCATTGGGCATGACACTCTTTATTAAAGTGTCTTTGTTATCACTTGTAAAATGGGGACAACAGTGTTTTTCTCACATATTGACCATAAATATTACATTAAGTATTGTAGCAGAGATGAGACATAGACACAAATATTAACATATAGGGCAAAATATTAAAAGATCATTAAAAGACAAAATATAGGTGGCAGGAAGCATCAGATCAGGGAAGACTGAAGCTAGGAGTCTAGAAAACTTGTCTTATGGGGATAATCAAGTATGGGCTCTATGAAATGGCAAATATATATATCGGTCTCTGCCTCCAGTTCCTGGCACAGAGCTCCTAAAACCATTGTAATTTTCAAAGTGAGGAGAGCAGTAGGAGCATCTTTTGTTCTAATATTTGGTCTTTGACTCCATCCCTGACACAAAGTTCCTAAAGCCCTTGGAATTTCCTGGGTAATAATAGTGTCCTTTGTTCTATTAAAATGACTCTGGTGGGCTCCTGGATGGGGATTGATCACAAGAAAGACCAAGCCATGATTAGAAGCTTTAAAGTTTCAGCCCCGCCTCCATTCTCCAGAGAGGGGAGAAGGGCTGGAAATGGAGTTAATGATTGATCATGTCTGTGTGATGAAACCTCCTAAAAATCCCAAAAGTACAGGGTTCAGAGAGCTTCTGGGTTGCTGAACAAGTGTTGATGGTGGCAAAGTGGTGCAGCTGGAGAGAGCATGGAAGTTCCACACTCCTTTCCACATATCTTTCCCTATGTATCTCTTCATCTAGCTGTTTATCTGTATCCTTTATCACATCCTTTATTAAATAGAAAACTGGTAAATGTCAGTGTTTCCCCAAGTTATGTGAGTTGTTCTAGCAAATAATTGAATCCAAGAGGGAGGAGGTCATGGGAAGCTCTGATCTGCAGCCAAGTCCGAGAGAAGTTGTGGGTATCCTGGGGACCTACTACTTGTGATTGGCATCTGAAGCAGGCGGCAGTCTCATGGGACTGAGCCCTTCACCTGTGGGGTCTGATGCTATCTCCAGGTAGATAGTGTCAGAATAGAATTAAATTGTAGGGCATCAAGCTGGTGTCACAGAGAATTGCTTAATGTGGGTAGAAAAATGCCGCATCTGGTTTCAGAACTGTTGTGAGTGTAGTAGTAATGTGAGAGGAAAGGAGAAACATCGGAGGAAGAGTGAGTTTTTCCTAACTCGGGCTCTAAAAGGCCATGTGTTTAAACAGGTTGAGTGAGAGGTAGAGAGAGTAGGAAGGAGCAAGCAAGTAGAAAGTACAATGTAAATCTTGGGCAAGACTCCATGAGACTGGCATTAGAAATGCAATGTTAGGGCCTACAGGCTATTCAGGAAAGAACTCAAGTATGGGGAGCTGGGTGCTTGAACAGCGGTGCAAGAGCCAAGAGAAAATGAGACATTTGTCTGAGACAAGAGAAAAGTAGATGTTCTCCATAAAAAGACAAAGCTCAGCATAGAAGAACAGGAGGATCTGGAGACTGACAGTCTCAATAAGGAGGAGGAATAAGCTTCCACAAAACACGTCAATAAAAATTAAGTACAAAGGTGTGCAGTGACTCTTAAAAATCACTATTTTAAGAGCAAAAAGCATTCAGGGAAACAATATTCTACCACTGAGCGGTAGAGGAATTGGGAACTTTCAAGTCTTGGAGGGAAGGAAGGTGTTCTGGCACCCAGCATTAGCAACTACTATAGAGGCCAGGAAAGAAAGAACTGAGAAAACTATTAAAGAGAGGAAACGTAAGCATATAGCGCTGTGTCTATATATATTCCACATGTATGTTCATTACCATCTCCTTCAGAAACAAAAGAGAAAGAAAACTACAGGGGGAAAATGAACTGGGGAAACTGATTCAAAATGGGTGTCTTTGGTTGCAATTGTTTTTAATAAAAAGATAAACTTGAGAATTCTCTGTTGAAATAAGGCTTTTCCCTGTCACAGTTTACTGCTGATTATTAGTTTTCCAGTTGTACTATTCTATTTTATGTAGAAGAAACTGTCTCTAGGTTATTAGGTAAGTCAGTGAGAAGATAAGGGTCAATTTATGGTTAGTATTTTTGATAAAATACATGTAAATTGATTAGAGAAGTAATTTTTTTTTTTTTTTGAGGAAGATTAGCCCTGACCTAACATCTGTGGCAATCTTCCTCTGTTTTATATATGGGAGGTCTGCCAAAGCATGGCTTGATGAGCAGTGTATAGGTTCGCACCTGAGATCTGAACTGGTGAACCCTGGGCCCCGAAGCAGAGCACGGGAACTTAACTGCTACACCACCAGGGTGGCCCTGATAGGGAAGTAATTTTTCACAGGTTCTCCGTATCCTGATTTTGACTAATAAAGCATAGAAATACCAAAATCTCACACATTTTTCTCAGCTTACTAAAGGTATTCTCACATGAATAGAATCAGAAGCCTTCACTACCTATTTATAGGAGACTCCTCAAGTCCTCCCCACCCTTCACCCCCTACCCCTCCATGCATCCCCACCCATCCCTGTTCCCAGATCCCCAGGCCCTCTTCGCCTCATATGAGCTTTTGGATTAAGTTATGTCTCAGGCTCTGAGACCCATCAGTTTTTAAAAACCATACTTTAGTTCACTTTGACTGCCATTTTCTAAAACTAAGTCCTCATTTTCCATAACCTCTCTGAAGCTTAGTTGTCTGCCTTACTCCTTTCTACCTGTGGCTCAGTAAATGACCCAGAATTCAGATCTTCTGGAACTAGGAACCTATCTTGCCTTTGCCAGTCCTGCCCCCAGGGTGTGTGCCCAGTCCCAGTCTGGTCTTTCTTATTCTTCTGCAGTCAACCTTGCTAGAACCCATCATGTCGCAGGAAGCAACACCCCCAGGCTCCTCACCTGTTTTCATTAAGCAGGAATTAAACCACTGCCAGAGTGCATGCTGATCTTTTAGACAAAATACAATTTCTTCCTACCTCTTCTTTGTCAATGGCCCAAGAATTTGTCCTATGATCCACATATTTTTTCACTAACTACTTTGTTCAATGCTATAGGTTAGCTGTTGAGACAATGGCCTAGATTATTTTGACTCTTTGCTAGGAGGAACAAGGACCAAGAGAGAATTGACTCAATCTCTTCATGCAGCTGGAGCTATGATATATAAAAATCTGAGCAGGGCTGGCCTAGTGGCCTAGTGGCTCCACTTTGGTAGCCTGGGTTCAGTTCGCAGGCATCCACTACTCGTCAGGCAGCCATGCTGTGGTGGCAACCCATATACAAAATAGAGGAGATTGGCACAGATGTTAGCTCAGGGTGAATGTGCCTCAAACAAAAAGAGGAAAATTGGCAACAGATGTTAGCTCAAGGCGAATCTTCCTCAGCAAAAAAGGACAAAAAAAATTATAAAAAAATGAAACAACAACAAACAAATATGAGCAACAAGGAAGCCATAAACTGCCTGCAACATTCATGGCAGTACAGAGAAAGTGAATCTACAAACATAAACAAAGAGCCAAGACAGAGATGTAAAGTCTCAGACTGCCAACCAAACCTTGGTTCTCCTGCCTTCTTATGGTTGCATTTCTCCCCCTTCAGCTTCGTTAGCGAGACCTGGATCTCTACAATAAACTTCCTTGAGCTGCTTTCTGTCCTAAAGTGTCATAACCAATACACGTTACTTGTGATATACCTAAGGAGGGACAAGCAGTTGCCAGTTGATCATATGGGTCTGGAGCTCTGAAGAGAGAGATACAGAGCCAGGAGCACAGGGCCTCTCATCATTTTAAAAAGCAATCAACTGTTGAACATGACTACCTCCCCACAGGGGACTCTGCCACATCGTCTACGACCACCACTATCCACTATCATCACTAACTCAAAAGTTACTCCTTGTGTCACTAAGTAGAGATAGCCTTTCCCTTCTCTAAATCCCACTGTAATCTTTTCAAGAACGTAAATTATTTTTCCTTACACTGTTTTTTCTAGGACAACTTTGGGTGGGAGTGGCGTATTTAAGTGTATATGTCTGTGACTTTTTTCCTCACTCATACAAGATTGTTGGGCAATATTCCACAGACGGCTTAATTCCTGGTAGGCCTTCTATTTGGATAACTGCTACTCAGGTATCTTCCCCCTTTGGAAATCCCAGGATTTTTCTCTTTCCCTTGTAGATCATGGACACAGATTCCCACCTGAAGTCCTTGAGCCTTTCTGAGAGTCCTGCACCCAGAAGTACATGGCTTCAGAAAAGCAGATGGTTTCACCATGTGAATGGCCTGCACCTAAAAAAAAAATAGCATTGTCATAAAAATCCTCAAACTGAGGCATCCACAGTCCCATAACATAAAATATAATTATTCCATAGGTAAATCGCTTTGCTTCCATCTGCTTTTCATAAATGGCAGCAGCTGAGAAGAGGGAGGAAAGGAAGAGCTGGGAGATGGGAAACTGAGCGGAATTCTATCCCACTCACCCTCCAGAGGAGCGTACTGCTATCCCATCCTCTTCCCCATAACAAAGAGAACACTTCTCAATCGCCATCGCATGGAGAAGGAGCTAACTACAGAACTCTCACGACAGAATTGGAGAGTTTTGCTAACTTTATATTAACTTAAAAATAGTGAATGCCGTATGAAAATAATAACTTTATTAATACTTCATTTCTGCATTGTAGAAAGTTAAGGAATTGTATCTGTGGCTTGGATGAGAGACTCTAAAGTTTTCTATTTTATAAAATTCTGTTTCTTTTTTTAATGCATAAGAAGCCTGTTTTTCTTTTTGTAGTCTGTGAAAACAATAAAAATATGTCTATTTTGATAAGAGAGGCCTGAAAGTACTTTTTATAAAGCCAGCGATGAGATAAAGAATAACATACTATAAGTCATTGCAGGATAAATTTCTCATTAATCATTTAATGTGAATAGTTATGGATCAAGAAATTACAGAGGGCTTCTACCATATTGGTATGTTTGAAGTGATACAGTGAATTTTTAGAATTTAATGTTCTTTTTGTTAATGGAGCAAAGAGAAATACAATACTAGACCTCCCCAATGTAAATAATATAGTTCACTAGGAAGATAAACAAAAGTTTAGATTATGAAGAATTATAAGGTCTTTAATGGTTAAATATCTTTTGAAAACATTTCAAAGTAAACTTAATGATTCTTAAGAACGGACAAATGGATGGTTGCTGTTATGAGCATCAGGCCTTAGAGTCCACACCAGCAGCCAGAGAAAAAAAGTTAACCTCATTCCCAGATCTGATGGACATGAAACTAACACACTGCCAAGAAAAACATTTCTCATTCACTGGCCTGAATAAGAGCCTTTCCTATGTACATGGGAGGAAGTCATTTGCCAGATGTTGCTGTTTATTTTACAAGTCTCCCTTTGACTTGTGCTTATTTTCTCTTGACCTCCCCAACTTCTCCCATACACACCACATGAAGAAAAATCAAGACTCTGTAAACCTTGCTAAAGAAGTACCTAGCTATTCCAGTCAATACCTCAGTCTCAGCATGTGTTCTTGTTTATGAATCCCGCCTAATTGCTGATGGAGATTGAATGATTAGGCCTCCCCCATTCAATGCTATCTGCACATCCATCAGTAAAACAGACTATTTTACAACCTGGCAACATGAATGACATCTATGATGGAAACTTTCTCTTTTATGATAACAACAAACCTAATAATGTTAAATCAAGAGAAATAAAATAAAAGGAAGTAAAAATGAAAAGGAAAGATTGTGTTACTTTCTAAAGGCATTCTGTGTCTTTAGAACTCCTGAAAGATCACGCAGTGGAATGTCAGAGGTTACACTTTACCAAACGGGATGCCAGCAGGAATTTCACTGTAGTCTTGCTCTCCCCCTCCAACTAGAGAATCAAACTGGCTGATTCAGCAATAAGGTCTTGATTGTTCAATTTCTGTGTTACACCTCCGTTGCTATCTTTATGTTAAAATGACCTTGGTGTTCCTGTAGGTCACTGTGTCCTCAGGGGTCTCATACCCACCAACCTACAGGTCCACTTGCCAAAGCCAATTAGTTTTGTGGTGGAGGCTGCCTCCACAATTATGTCCCAGCTTTAGCTTTTGCACTCTTCTGGGATTCCCACTGTCTTGACCCGTTTGTTATCTTCTGGGTCTATTCCAGAATTAGGACTGAGAAAACTGGGATGACAGATAATGGGGCCAGGAAAATAGAGCAAGCACGGTTGAAGTCCAGTCACATAACATTCTGTAAATGTGCTCAGCGGGCCTGAGTTCTTTAGGGGTTACGGAAGGGACTCAAAGGCTTTAGGTTTAAATCATCTCCAAGAGTGTTTGTCTGTATGCAGACAACCCCTTATATTATTCCTGAAGCATATCCTAATACACAGAGAATGGCCCTGGGCACTTACTGGGTACTGGGTAGTCACTGAATAAATGAATGAATAGATGGTTATACAGTAATTCCTTGTGTGAGAGACTGAACAAAGATAGCCTCACGATATCTTTGCAAAGATATTTGACTATTAGGCTAGTTGGTAGGGCTTGCCCTCTCCCAAATTTTTGGCAAAATTTCTCACTTGGAATTAAGCAAAAATTGCCTCCATGCAATTACAAATCTCCAAAATCCTTTGGATCCTACTCACCTAGTTGACCAAGGGTTGAAAACTACCTAAGGCTATAATTTACATATTTTAATTTCTAATTAAATTAAATATTTTAATTTTAATTTTAAATTGGTATTTTATACTCAATGTGTTTTAAAAATACATTCTTTTCATTTTAATAACAAACCTGACTTGATTGTGGTTTAACGTAGTGTTCTCAAACTATCTATGGTAGAAGACCAGTTTGTTTTTTTTAATTTCATCCAAAATAGGCAGATATTTTTATAAAATAAAATAAAGATGAATTACCAGAAAAAGAAAATTAAAACACCCACGTTTATTGCAGTATTATCCACGATAGCCAAGATATGGAAACAATCTAAGTGTCCATTGACAAATGAAGGGATAAAGAAGATGTGGTGTGTATACATAAACAATGTAATATTATTCAGCCATGAGAAAAAAGGAAATCCTGCCATTTGGAGCAACATGGATGAACCCAGAGGACATTATGCTAAGTGAAATAAACCAGACAGAAGAAGACAAATATCGCATGATCTCATTAATATGTAGAATCTAAAATAGACAGTCAAACTCATAGAAAGAGGGAGTAGAATGGTGGTTACCAGGGCTAGGGGGTGGGAAAGATTGGGAGATGCTGGTCAAAGAGTACAAACCATAAGTTGTAAGATGAGTAAGTTCTGGGGAATCTAATGTATAGCATGGCAACTATAGTTAATAATACTGGGGCCAACCCCGTGGCTGAGTGGTCAAGTTCGCATGGTCTGCTTCGGTGGCCCAGGCTTTCACCAGTTCGGATCCTGGGCACAGACATGGCACCACTCATCAAGCCATTCTAAAGCGGCATCCCACATGCCACAACTAGAAGGACCTACAACTATAATACGCAACTATGTAATGGGGGGCTTTGGGGAGAAAAAGAAAAAAAGAAAAAGAAGATTGGTAACAGATATTAGCTCAGGTGCTAATCTTTATAAATAAATAAATAAATAAAAATAATACTATGTTCTATACTTGAAATTTGCTGAAAGTAAATATTAAGCATTCTCACTCCAAAAAAATAAAATAACGTGAGGTAATGGATGTGTTAATTAATCTAATTATAGTAATCATTTTTCAAGGTACATGTATGTCAAATCATCACATTGTACACTTTAAATATACACAATTTTATTTGCCAGTTATACCTCAATAAAGCTGGAGGAAAAAAAGAAAAACAAAAAATAAGAAAATACAAACGCTATTGTTTTTGTCATTAGATTCAACAGACAAAATTACCTTGTCAAGTTTCTTTCAGTTATGCCAAAATTTCCAAACACTCTCAATTTTTGTATTTATCTAGCCACAAACTATTCACAATCAGTTTGAGCAGCAGTACCAATCTGTGGATCAGACTAAGGGTCACACTTTTTTAGGTCCAATCTTCTTTCTTTTGCCCTGAATTGACCAGATTTAGGGCAATACCTCAGAGTAGGTTCACACTTTTTATTACTTCCTTTCCATAATACTTAGCACTAATATCTTTGCAGAGGGGAAGATCACTCTATGTTGTTGAAATTAGTTTCCAACATTTTTCAAGTCTAAAAGAACTCTTTTTAACTCATTGTATCCTTTAAGTTTTTGAACATTAAAGACTAAGTACTTGTCAAAATTCAGAAAATAAAGGTCAATAAGAAAATGTCTCTTTTCTCACAAAGAATGATTCTTCTCACTTATACACATCTCTCTTCCCCCATTGAAATGCTACCAAGCCATATTTTCTTGGCATTAGGGAATAATGAAGATATATGGTCAGATAACAATGAGCTCATACAGAAGACTGCATAATTCCCAACGTGCTGCCCTTTGAAAAGATTGGGAGAGGGAGGACTATGTCCTATGTGTTCTTTTAATATCTCTTTCTCTCTCTCACACACACACATATGTGCACACATGCACAGCACATATCATAATGGCTTAGCAATTAAGTGTGTGGCTTTGTAACCAGATAGACTTTATTCAAGCTGTGACCATGCCACTTATTAACCATGAGATCTTGGGCAAGTCACTCACTCTTCTGTGTCCAGGTGTCACAGTAGGTTCTCCATAAATATTTTGTGAATTAGCAAAGGCATGAAAAAAATGGTGTTGAAGAGTCGTATAGTATAAGACGGACAAACAGCATCATATTTTTTCATTTGTGCCAGTTTCCTAGAGTTGGGGGTGGAGGGGGGAACAATATCACAGTGAAACATCCAGCAATTACTGACCCCATCAAAATCTAAAGTTCATTACCAAGAACGGAAACCATGGAATGTCTTATGAAAACTATAAATGAATGAGCACAGAGCTTTCTTTCAGTGCTAATGCTCTCCTTTCTGATGGCCAAAAAATTACCTAAGCAGGCAAATACAAAACCTGAGTTAAAAATACCACAATTCTGTGTTACTAAGTCTATGCTCATAAATGCACGCTTTAAAAAAATGAATTGAATCAGAACAAGTAGATATTTCTAACAAAAACCATTATTTGAATTCAACCACCATTTTATAAGTATTTCCAGGTTTTAAACATGGCAAAATGAACTGAGTTTACCAAAAAACACTATCACAGGAGAAATTTCTAGTTATTATTGCTCCATTACTCCTTCCCTTACGGGAAAGATGCGGATTATAGAGACTCACACAAGCAATGAAGTACAATTTCAGAAGAGATTTCTTACACAAAGTGGAAAAGTTTTAGTGACAAACCTCCAGTTATAAGATATATAGGGATGGAATGTACAACATGATGGCTATAGTTAATCCTGTTGTATGATATACAGAAAAGTTGTGAAGAGAGCAGATCCTAAGAGTTCTCATCACAAGAGGAAATTATTTTTCTTTTCTTTTCATTGTATCTATATGAGATGATGGATGGTAAACCTATTGTGGTCATTATTTCACAATACATGTAAATCAAACCATCATGCTGTACATCTTAAACTAATACAGTGATGTAGGTCAATTATTTCTCAATAAAACTGGAAAAAAAGTTTTAATGAATTTTTATTCTGTAAATGGAATGGGGTCCCTATAGCAGAGGGGTCGTAAGTCATAGGGGATAAGGGAAAAGGACAACGGAATTTGAGATCAGAGGCTGTGGGAAGACTACACTGTACTGTGAATTTTTAGCTGCAATTCAGTTTTCCTTCTTTAAAATACAAATAATGATACATATTCTGAAAGGGGTATTATAAGAAATACATGATACAATATATCTGAAAAGCATTTTTGTAAGTTCTTGAGTTTTCAAATGTTTTTAAAGGCAATATAGAAATATATACTGCACTTTATTTTAATTTACAAAGCTTCCATGAGGGCAGAAATGCAGACGGCATTGTTTAAGACCATAACAGAGAAATATACGCCTTTACAACCATTGATATAGTTTTGGCCTCAGTTGCAGAAATCCCAAGGCTGAATAGCCTACCAAGAAACTGCCAAACACAGAGCAATGTGAGATATGTCACATTTCTCTCAGTAAATACTCTTCTTATTCTCCATCTTTTAAAGAGACAGAAAATGCAAACTTTTTTCCAACTGGCCAAAATAGTTGTCCTGTGGTAAAGAATAAAGGCCTGGGTAAACAGCCCCCAGAGCAGTGTTACAACACAAACAAAAACGGAAGCTTGACGACATGCCCATCCCCTTCCTTAGTCCGAAGGGGAAAAAGAAGCACAATTGCTAAATGAGGCGCTCTTTCCCGCAAGGTCTCTTCATTAGCTGTGCGTGGATATTTGCCTTTTTGGAAATATCCTTTCCCAAGATCACTTCCCATTCCTTGGTGCAAACAGCACACGGTCATTGTCTGCAAGCACGCAGTTCAAGTGATTCATGTTGGAGAGAGGGCCTTGCCCCAGGACTGCAGACTTCTAAATTGCTTTGGGGGTTCACTTGCCAACTCATGTTAGTTTTGGCAGAGCAGACGTATGGAAAACCGTTCTTCTCACATTCTTTGCTCTAACACTTTGCGTTGTCAGATGAAAAAGCAGTGCAAAACTAAAACCGTTCCAGACCAAAGCAGACTGAATTTAGTTTGACTTTTGGGAGACTCAGTCATGGGGGGAAGGGCACTCAGGGACCATCTGGAGCTGTGCATTCTAGAGGCAGCGCTGTTGCTCACTATGGCGTCACTCTGCTCTCTGAGGAGGAATTTCTACATCTCTGAACTGAAGAATTTTTCCTAGATTAAAATTTGATGATCACAAGAGAAAAAGAGCACTTCAGATTAAGGTTTTCAATGGCTTTTCTATATTTACATTCATAAATGGTTTTATTAAAAACTATACTTTCTGTTGTCAGAGCTAAGATTGGAAAGTGAAATGACTTAAAGAAAGAAGTCACACCAGATTTCTACTGGATCATTTCAATCATTTAGCTATTCATTAAGTATGTATTAGTCTGTACGCTTCTAAGGAAATTAGGTGAACTAAAACATTCCTTTTATTTATGTACCTTTTTTCCTCTCTTTTTCTCCCATCTACCAATACCACTTATAGAATGAGGAATTGTTATTTCAAGTTATGGAAAAGCAAAAGGGAATTTCATAATGATTAGTTTGCTTTGTTTAAAAGGGAAAGTATTGAATTTCTATTTACGGTGTTAGAATGATACCATATTATAAAATATTTAACAACAATTAACATGGAAAAAAGGAAGTTGCCAATAGTTTTACCACTCGTTGTCATCCAGGACTTAGTAACTTTCTGTCAGGTTTTTTTAGGTGTAAATTTTTTAGAAGGAAGCAGAATTCTTTTTTAACTTAGCTATGGTCATAACACATATTCAATTTCGCACGCTGCTTTTCCACCTGAATAGATTAACGTAAGCATTTTTCCAAGTTACTATAAACTCTTTATTGGTTGCATAATATTCCACAAACATATACCAAAATTTACAGAGATATTGCCCAGTAGATGAGCATTTTAAGTAGTAAGTTGTCAAACAATTTTAATATTTGTGTGTAAATTATGTAAAGTTTTCATCAAGGGGAGAAATTGCAATACTTGGAGATGGAATAAGAGCAAGGAGGAGCAGCAGTGACAAGCCTCCTGGCCACCAGGCAACTCTTTAGAATAGAGGCAAATACGGGGCCAGGGAAATTCCTCACACTGCCTCAATCCAGACACAGCAGTAAAGAAAAATGGGCCTCCCAGTAAGTAAATTAGAAGAAATATTTGTTCCCAGGAGAAGTCCCACCCATTCCACAGCCAGACAAAAATGCTCACCAAGGAAAATCTGATTTTCTACAACAGCAACAACTGGCTTTCAAAGTAGCTTGAGGTAAAGGGCCAAGTGGCAGTGACAAATTCTGCTGTCCTAACATGCTGAAATGCAATAAGGTGAGCGAGCCGTGCCCTGCGATGTGGGAGTTGTAAGGAAAAGGAAATGTATTTTGTTTTCAATCCCAGTACATCAATAAGAAAAAAAATTTTTTTTGAGGACAATTAGCCCTGGGCTAACATCTGCCACCAATCCTCCACTTTTTGCTCAGGAAGATGGGCACTGAGCTAATGTCAGTGCCCATCTTCCTCTGTTTTAGATGTGGGACACCTGCCACAGCTTGACAAGTGGTGCATAGGTCTGCACCCAGGATCCGAACCAGCAAACCCCAGGCCCCCAAAGCAGAACGTGCAAACTTAACCACTGCGCCACTATGCTGGCCCCTCAATAAGGAAATTTTTGAAATTGCTCACCAGAGTGTGCAATATACTCATTTATATTCTTTATAGGAGTTGCATAAACAAATTTCTATTTTTTTTGCTGAGGAAGATTCGCCCTGAGCTAACATCTGTTGCCAGTCTTCCTCATTTTGCTTGAGGAATATTCACACTGGACTAATGTCTGTTCCAGTCTTTCTCTATTTTGTCTGTGGGTCACTGCCACAGCATGGCTGCCAACGAGTGGCGTAGGTCAATGCTCAGGAAGCAAATTCGGGCCGCCAAAGCAGAGCGTGCTGAGCTTAACCACCAGTCCATGGGGACAGCCCAGCAGATTTCTCGTTTAGAACTATTTTTTCTTCCTGTATGTAACACTGGAGTTGGAGAGCTACACAGAGGATTCATCCTACCTTCACAGGACCATCTTAGCTGAATTTTATGATTAAACTTTCATAATTACTCTGAAAGATATACGGATGACATAAAAAATGTTACTGGAAAACTTTTCCCAGTAATAGTTTAAAATGTATCAGTGACAATAGAGGGCCGGCCCCGTGGCCAAGTGGTTAAAGTTCCGCACCCTCCATGGCCCAGGATTTGCAGGTTCAGATGTTGGGTGCAGACCTACTCCACTTATCAGCCATGCTGTGGAGGCAACCCACATGTAAAGTAGAAGAAGATTGGCACAGATGTTAGCTCAGGGCTAATCTTCCTCAAGCATAAAAAAAAAAGAGGAGGATTGGCAACAGTTGTTAGCTCAGGGTGAATCTTCCTCACCAGAAAAAAAAGTATCAATGACAATAGAGATGTGTTTCTTGATGACTTAAAGAAATACCATGGCTAAGTTAACATAAGACTTGAAATTTTAAGGCAAAGTATAGTGATTTTGCAAAGTGTTTTAGAATTAAAAATAAATTTGACCCAATTTTTTTAAATAGGAAAATAAACTATAAATCCAAGATGTAAAATGACTGAGTCTATAGGTCCTAAGAAAATACAAATTGCAATCAGAGAAGTTAAAAAAAATTTCAAAGAAAACAATTTTGATGATGAAGTTTATTAGACAGTGCGCTGATTATTCAGTTTCTTAATTCCCTTTCCTTTAAAGTGTTTAAGAAAAGGGCAGAGAATTTTCTCTCTAAAAGGTTTCAGGAGGAGTTCTGTGAGAGAGGAAGATGGCCTGGAGTCTAGACGGTCTCTTGAGAGCTTTCCTGTGTGCTGATCCTGAATTTCATTCATTACTCATCTCCTTAGAGGTAATCCAAACAGATTAAGCAATAAATTGCTTTTTTCTTCCCTCTTCTTTTTGGTTTGGGAACTATTTTTAAATTAATACTTCCGCTCCTTCCCCAGAACCCTGGAACCTTTGCAAACAGTTGTTAAATGGCTGTAATTCATTCCCAGATTCACCAACGTTCACCACCACCCACAAGATAAGCAACACCCACTTTAAGGTATCATAGTGTCAAACACTATAAAAAAGGAAAAAGGGATTTATAGCAGCTGGTAAACACAGGCTTCTAATTCAAGAAAACACTGCAAAAGAGAGAGATTTTTTGCTTTAGACAAAGACTGTGAGAATTTCTAAATTCTGTTAGTACTTCAAAGCCTTATTCTATTACACCATATACAACTCAACTCATAAATTACTTTTCATTTTTCCTCGGGGCCAAACTTTACTTAATAACTAGACCTGCCAAATTTTATTTTCTTTAATTGTGTGTGCATTTTGTTGTGCAATTCAAGTTTGTTGTAGTCGACTGCAACAATGATTTATGATTTACTCTGGTAAATTTCCACTACCTTTTGTAAAGAAAAACTCAAATAATTTTAACAAAAAAAAGATGTGCTGCAATATATACAATTTATACAGCAAGTTCAGAATGTTGGGAGAAAGTATCAGAGGAAAAATTGCTCCCACTATCTTTCAGAAAGAAATCTTTGCAAATGTGGCTAATCAAGGATTTATGTAATTTAGTATTTTTAAAGGTATTTGTTTTTTAGTTGATAAATACATTAAATTGAGTAACACTGAAAAGAGAGAAAACAAAACCCACTAGACTTTCTTTGTATTTAAGCCATTCAATCATTGGCTTTACCCAATAGCAGTAGCAGTCCCATTAACACAATTCAGTTACGTTAATTGTTAGTTGATAATCAACACTGTTTATTGACTTACTGTTAATTGATTAACAGTGTTAATCAGTCCCTGCCCCCCAATGGCTACTTGATTCCATATACTATTGATAGAGATTTTAAATAAAAACTCTTTTAAGGTTTAAAGATCCCTAGTTCCATAGACAATGATTTGAGAGTCCAAACTCAGCACCTAATTGCTGTGTTAGATAACAACAAATGAAAATACTCTGTAGCGTTTCTCAATTAATCAAAGGAATCTTTGATCTAAGATTGAACCACAGCACCCATAGTCATATACAACCTCCTTAGTTAACATAATCTACTAAGGAGCAAAAATTTACAATGCTGTAACTTTGTGATTATTTTTGCTTTTATTTGTTATACAGCCTTTTAGAAATAAAAAGATTCCACTTCAGGCACCACAGAAAGTTGCTGTTTCAACCAATGACTTTGGGAATCTTTGAGACAGTATGGTAGGGAGTCATCACCAAATGGATTTTAATATCTGGGTGAGCGGTTCTCAAACTTCAGTATGCATCAGAATTGCTGCAGTTAAGTTGAAGCCTCTGTAATTTTCATTTCACAGGTGATTCAGATGCCCACCCAAGCTTGAGAACTGCTGATCAAGAGTGCACGTTCGAGATCCCTTCCATTTTGTCCTAGAAATTAATTTTTTAATGTATTTTGCCTTATCAAATCTGGATTAAAATGTGGTTTGTCCTTAATTTCTAGAACTGCCTGTAGCCTTTGTCTTCTCTGTACATGATTATTCTCTGGTCGTTAGCAACAATTCACTATATGTAGCTGAATCTCTCCAGAGACTCAGGGAGAAGAAAGAGGGATCAGCCGCTCCAGAGGGAACCTGTGTGGCTGAGTGAGAAGTGAGTTCAGTTAGCTAAGTTCAATGGTACCTCAATTTCCTTAGAGAAAAAAAAAAAACATTTCTAGCCTTGAAATAAGCTGCTCTAACAGCTGGATCTAGATGAAATACATGACACAGCTTCCTCGTTGGAAGATCCTAGTTCTTCAGAAAACACTGTGGGAGATCTGTTGACAATTTCCTGTAGCCTGACCAACACTAATTCCCAATGATGTCAACTGTTTCCTTTCCATGAGTTTTCGCAAAGCCCTTTACCATGGCAAAATTTGTTTTTGAAGAGAATATGCTAAGATATATTTTGTTTTTGCTATATCTAATGCGTCTGAAACTTAGTAGGCCTTCAATAAACGTCTGTTGAGTGAACAGATGGTTCCTTGACACATACAGTGTATGATCTTTAAAATTACGAAAGACATGATAAACTTATACACACTCCTTTGTAAAATACCAAGGGAATTATCTTTGTGCGTTATTGATCTACCAAGAGGTGATGTCCATTGTGCAAACGTATTCACCAATGACTCTTATTCAAAATACAGCATTATTTAGAGGTTTCTTACCTCTAGCATGATATAATTCCAGATTTTGAGTATTAGTTTACAAATTTAGACCATCTGATGCCAACTAATACAAGATGGTCCTAGACTGTAATATATTTTGAAGCATGATCTCATTCATAAAAGACTCTCTATCCTTAAAGATATAAGCAGAATCCTGATGTAACCCTCTGACATCTTAATAGTGTTGCTGTCTATGAAATGACTAGATTTCCTGGGATGGGCACATCTGTTTCCTAACAACTCATCAGTAGAGAGCTCTTTCTACACATATTGAAAGCAAAAAGTCTTTTCTATTGAAGTAGAGCTTAGATTCCATGAATTGAAACCATAAGTTTTACTTAAGCAGAGGTGGACTCTACCCAATAAATCTCTAAAAGCTGTCTGTCAATCAAATTTTGTAAACTGAATTAGATTCTAAAGTACTGGAGGACCTTGTCAGTCAACGTGAGCCCATGATACTGTCTTTTGTAAAGTGATGAAAAGTAAATAAATGTAAAAGTAAATCCTTTTACTACCAACAAATTTGTCATTTGTGTTATTAAGGTAATGCCTTGTTTCAGCAGCTTGAGGAGGCCCTTTTAGATGTGATTCCTGTTTTAAAAGGATAGATTAAGGAATATAAAAAAAAAGAAACAGAAAATCATCAGCCAAGTGGATTTTGCCTAGGTAAATTTCTTCTTTCATTCAATTTATTAAATTGTTCTCTAAGCCAAACATTAAGCAATAGAGAACAAGATAGTCGTAGTCCCTGCCCTCATAGAGTTTACACTCAAGAAAGAAACGTAAACATTAAGAAAATACTTATACATGCAAGAGGTATTAAGAAAAGAGAAGTTCAGATTGATATGGGGATATTTAAAGCGACATCTTCAAGGCCTTCCTGGGGACGTGGTATTCAGGCTGAGATCTGAATGATAAGTGACAATTGGCCAAGCAAAGTAAGAGGAAACAGCAGGCTCTTGGTTCAGAGGCAACAGAGAGACTGTCAAGTAAAACGAATTGAACAGAGCCCAATAAGGCCAAGGTAGAGAACAGATGGGGCAGCAAATTGGGAGAGGAAACTGAAAGTGTGGGCAGCACTTGTTTGTGCTCTGCCACCATGTGAGGTCTGAGACCTTGTCCTCAGAAGAGAGGAAAACTATAAAAGGGGGTAAAGCAGGTATCACAGTAATGGTTTCATGAACACACACCAAAGAAACAACACTCAGCCAACTCTTATTAGAGCCATCTGTCTCAGCCTAAGGTTATCTCCAAGGAGCAGAGCCAGAGACATGCAGCGCTGGCAAGCTGGTAATTTATTTTAGGCAGTGAGCCCAAGGAACAGGAGTAAGAGACTGGGAGGAGAGAGACGAAGGAGAGAAAGCCAGTCTGAAGCTGCACTATTGAGTAGATCTCCACTGTGGGCAGCAGATCTCCATCCCACATGGGACAGCTCCGAGGAGCCATGTAGAAAGTGCCTTAGCATCATCCAGCCAAGGGGTGGAATAGGGGAGTACTTACCCACCACCTCCCATTCCCAAGTCCAATGGGTCCAGGTTCACACATGCATCCAAATTGCTGAAAGGGTCCACGTGGGTGTGCCACAAGGCAGCACTAGGATTGAGCAAGAGGCACCTGTGCGGCTGAGGCAGGTGCCATCAGGCTAAGACTGCCCTGCAGCTGGTAGCAACAGCAAGCCTGAAATTAAAAAGTGTGATAAGAGCTTGTGAGGTAAGACATAAGAAGTATCAGACACACCACTCCATTA
The DNA here is from genome assembly GCF_041296235.1 of Equus asinus. Lineage (NCBI taxonomy): Eukaryota > Metazoa > Chordata > Mammalia > Perissodactyla > Equidae > Equus > Equus asinus. Next base: position 35,322,156 of record NC_091792.1, read on the forward strand.
ACCATTCACTCAGGAGACTGCTGTAAATGTGGAATTATTCATCAACTAAACACAGAGCCCCTATAAAGCATTTGGAGCACAAGTGCTGGAGAGGACAATGGGTCCTCTAGTATCAAGTTCTGTCCATAACTAATGCTCTCATCTTTCTGAATAACACTATGTACCAGGCTATGTGCAAAGCCCTTACATTGTCATATTGAATCCTCCCACCAATCCTACGAGGGAGTACTATCATTATAATTATATCAGTTATCTATTGCTGTATAGCAAATTATCCCAAACTCAGCAGCTCAAAACAACAAACATTTATTATCGCACTCAGTTCCTAAGTCAGGAATTTGGAAACAGGTTGACTGGGTATTTCCAGCTCAGGATCTCTCATGAGGTTGCACTCAAGACATCAGCCAGAGTTGCAAACATCTGAAGGCTTCACTGGGGCTGAAGGATGGGCTTCCAAGATGGCTCACTCATATGATGCTGGTTGTTGGCAGGAAACCTCAGCTCCTGCCATGTGGGCCTTTCCTCACACTGCTTGACGATCCTCACAACATGGCCCCTGGCTTCCCCTAGACTGAGCAATCCAAGAGAAAGGGCAAGGCAGAAGCCACAATGTCTTTGACTACCTAGCCTCAGAAGTCACATACCATTATTTCCTCAGTATCCTATTGATTACACAAGTCAACTCTATTCGACATGGAAGGACACTACACACGAGCGTGAATTCCAGGAGACAAGCATCATTGGAGCCATCTTGGCTGTCTGCCACAATCACCATTTTACAATTGAAGCTTCTGGGGCCCAGAGAGAGAGAGTAGTTTTCATAAGGACACGGTAAGATGTGGACCTAATAGTTGAAGCTGGTTGTCTCTGACTCTAAGTACTATGTTTTTATCACTATACTGTCTCTTTAAATAAGCTAGTGCTTAAAGCCAGATGTTTATCCACACAGGGAAACGTTTAATCTAAAATCATATCAATAAGAGAAAAAAGAACCTGGAACCTACCAAGAGATTAATTTGGCACAAATTTCTGACTCCGGCTTCCTTCATCTACAAACTAAATTGTCAGATTTATAAACACAGGTGTACTTGTGCCAGAGTTAATCAAATGTTACATGGCATAGCGTAAAGAAAAAGGGCACAATCTGAGAAAGTTTAATTTAGTAAAATAAACTGACTTCAAAGCAGTCCAGATGGTTTCAATAACACCTTAAAAAAAAGGAAGATTAAGGGCGTGATAATGAGACGTGAATAACAATTCTGAACTCTCTACGGGAGGGAGCAGGGACTGCTGTCTTCTTCTTTGTATTTACAGAAGCCTGATGAGTAAATGTTGCTATAAATCATCCAGGATGCCCGAGTCCAGTACTTTGCAGGAAGGCTGGGGTTACAGTTCTCAGCAGCGCAGTGCCGTGCAGTTCAAGCAAAATGTGAAAACTGAGGCACAAAGAATAGGTGTCTTGAAGGTTGTCCTCCACCTGTACCTGTGTAGTGGCACTTTGGGACATTTAAATCTTTATATTCATTTAATGAACTATCAGTGTTGGAGTAGAAAAGATAAGAGAATGAGCAACGTTTACCATTCTTTAGTCCAGTCAATATCAAACATCTTGATATTTAAGTCACACAGAGAAAATCTAGGGATGATATTCTCAGTGTAGAGAGTGTAACTGTATTCTCATGACCTCCCTACTCATCACACCAAGTCCTACCTTTGGTTGTCGCATGGCATCTCCAAGCCCTCCTGCCAACGGAGGAAGCCATTTGATGGGGTGTAATCCATTTGAGTTCTTGCTAATGAGTCTGCCTTTCTAACTCTCCAAACTCCCACAGTGCCGTCCTCCCCCTCTTGCTCTCCTCCAGAACAATACTCCATTGTCTAATGTAAATAACGATCTTAGAGCTTCAAGCACTGGTTCTTTCTAACTATAGCCATTCCGAAAGCTCTTGCTCTCTGTCTTTCTTTCTTTTATGAAAGTTAAAAAAAGCAGGCATATCATGGGCTGAGATCCATGCAGTAAATTAAATCCATTCCATAGTCAATGGTTTCCAGCAGTTTTTCATATCTGCAGAGCAGGCCTACAAACTCAATCATGCTCATTCATTTCAACTTTTGTTACAAAGCATTTGGAATAGAATAAATTAGCCAGCTCATCTTTCCCTCTCTTTCATTAAAAACAGTGCTATTTCTTTAGAGAGAGCATTTCGTGGAATAGACACCATTTCTTACAGTAAAATAGCTTGACAGATAGGCTAAGAGATATGCAACAGTGTTCAGCAAGCTTTCAAAGGAGAGAGGAATGTGGAACGAAAAGAGACAGGGGCTCTGACAATACAGCACCTTGAACTTTCCAGGGTCTTTGAACTTAAAAAATGAAGCTTTGGAACAGCACTGTAACAGGCTCCTGGAATATTTCCAGGATTTATTTTTTCTGAGAAAATGGAATCTCTAAAACGTGACTATTAACATAAATGAATTTCATCATCTTTTTTCCATTCCATTTCCCGGTCCCATAACATTTCAGATACACTCATGTGACTCTTCAGAGGAATATCGTTACAAAGGATATACTGTATTCAATTTTGTGGAAGAATAAAACAGGTCAGCAGCAAAACTCCAAATCAATTCTATGACAATTGCAAACTCAAGAGTTTTTAACCTGAGCTGTTTGAGTCAGGGAGCATTGCATAGAGGGACAGAAGAGGAGAAAAAAAAGACAAGCCTTCGGAAGAATGGTGGGGAGAGTGTGCCAAGCAATTCTCAAACTTGAAAATCAACTTTGGTTCCCACCTAACGCCAGGACTCTCTACAAAACCCTTTCCACAATAGCAGAAGCGAGTGGATATATCGTGACACAATGAAGCTTAAGCTCTGGGCCCCTCACTTGCATGGGGCCCTTCCAAGGATAACTCTGTCTTTAGCTTTCTATTTGCAAATTCGAATTGTGTTTCTTAAAGAGGATCTCCCAAATTGTTTAACATTTAGGGCCCTTAAAATTTGGACTTATTTCTGCACCACACATTTGCAGAAGCAGCCCTTCATCATTTCCACAAATACAAGCAAAAGCATGGAGAAGCAAAAATAACTAAAGCATTTAAAAACACTTAGAGCTGGTCACCCAGCAGCTACGCTTGAAAGCCTTCAAAGGCTTCCCATGATACTTTGAATGAAATCCAAAGTCCTCACTGTGGGTTGCAAAGTCTTCTGCGATCCAGCTCCTTTTTCAAATCCAAGTCATTCCATTCTCCCTCTGACCTTCTGCATGACCTTCTCCTGTCACACTGTCCTCCTGACAGCTCCTCTACTTTGTCAACCTCCTTTATGTCTCAAATCCTTTCCCTACTGTTTGTGTTATTTAATCTCTTTTCCTCTCCCTTTTCACATTGCTGTCTCCATCTTGTTTGGGGGGTTCTCTGGCCCTCCCTGATGACTCTAAATAATTAACCACACTCTCTACCTCCTCATTCCCATCCCCACGTTTCTCTGTCACACCCCTACATTCTTTTCTCTTGTAGCCTTTTCCACAAGTAGAATTATGGTGGGATTTTGTGGGGAGTTTTTTGCCTGTTTAATAACTGTCTGTCTCCAACACAATCCTGCGGTCTCCACCAGGGCAGCAGTGGTGTTTGCTTTCTCCACCTCTATGGATCCAGCTCCTAGTTCAGTGCCTGGCATATTAGATGCTTCATGAAAATATAAAGAAAGGATGATGAATGAGTTATTATTAGTGAGGCACGCAACACAGGCAACCTTCCCATTTATGGAATCTGACGCTTTAAAGCACAGAAATTGATGATAATAACAATTTGATGGAAATAGTTCGATGTCTTTTTAAATAGACTACTTGAATGTAATATAACATTTTTTCTGGCAACTCAGGGCTATAATAGTGAACAGTAAACATCGTGCCTTAGAGCAACGCAATGCTGTTCTCAGAGATTACCGATATTTAGAGGGTTATTTGTGATTATGCTCATGTACCTGAGATTGCTATGCTTTTTGGATTCATATGTCTGCTTTTCCTGGTTTTTCTGCTTCCATCCTTGTCAGGCTGTCAAACCAACTTCTTGAGCTTCTCAATGAACCTTCCTTAAGCAACTCACAACTTTGTTCTACTTTGCTACTTTAATCTGTTTATGAACTAGGAAATGAGACAAAAATCATGGAGAGTTGTGTGCAAAGTAACAGTAGACAGGATCCTGAAACACGTGTGAGATAATCCAGTGAGTAGATTCACATCTATTTTAGCCACTTGAGACAATCTTTTCTTACTTACAGGTCGGTGACTGTGCTCTGGATGGAAGAGTTGCCAGGCAAGCAATCCCTGAGTAAATGAAATATGCTTGAGTTATTAAATGGCTAAAATGAGACAGCCCCCTGACAAAAATCTCCTCTCAAACACTCTACTCTCAATAGTTTTGGCCACCACATGTGTGAGGGTTTTTCCCCACCAAGAAATTCTCTAATTCTCTGTGGACACCAACTTGGTGTCCTGCAGTTCAATTTGGTTCTGACAGTGTCTACCCAAAGATAGCATCAGATCTCACAGGTTACAGGCTCTATCCCACAGGACTGCCTTGTCCCACTTCAGAGGCCAGTACTAAGTCCAGGTTGTTACCTGTGCTTCTTTCCCCATCCTCAAGCCAATGAACTTACTGCTTGGACTCTAGTTGGGCTTCTTCCTCTTTGCACTCCTTTCCCATAAATACAGTCCACTCCAAACCCTCAAAGAACTCACCTGTAGCTTGCTACAGTGTGCATTTCCTGAATTGTAATTCTTCTGCTGCCCGTGAAAAAACTCAATTTCAGTAATTTCAAGTTTGCCTCAGTTTACCTTTTTTATTTGGGTTGACAACCTAGTAGATTCCTGGTTTATTATAAAAGGATACAACTCAGAAACAGTCAAATGAAAGAGATGATGCATAGGGCAAGGTATGGGGGAAGGGGTGCAGATCTTCCATGTCCTCTCCAGGTTTTCAACTCTCCCAGCAGCTCCACATGTTCAGAAGCTCTCTGAACCCAGTACTATGGGGTTTTTCATGGAAGCTTCATTGCATAGGCATGATTGATTAAATCATTGGCCACTGGTGATTACTAATTCAACCTCCAACCCCTCTCCCCTCCCTGGAGGTGTGGTGGGGGCAAGGTGCTGAAAATTTTAACTCTCTAGTCACAAGGTCAGTTCTCCTGCCAACTAGCCCCATCCTATGTTATCTAAAGGCTTTCCAAAATTCACCTCATTAACACAAACTCTGGTGTGTTTGAAAGGGGCTTGTTATGAAAAACAAAAGACACTTCTCTCACCCTTATCTCACTGAAATTATCTCAGGACCCAAGGACAAAAGACTAAGTATCATAACAGAAAATGCTCCCATACTCTTATCACATAGGAAATTATAATGGTTTTAGAAGCTGTGTGCCAAGAAGACCAAATATACACACTTCTTATTATAAATCACAAAATCACATCCTAAGAATCATTCTAATTCTTTGCACTTCCATTCTAAAAGGGGCAAAAGAAATGCAAGTTTAAATATAAATGAAGATGTTACATGGAGAAATGTATTTGGATTAATTCTTTTGGGGAGAAAAAGAAAATCAAAGAAAAATATTATGCACCAAAAGTATAATTCAGGAAACATACCTGAAACTAATGGTGAGGACCAAAAGCGAAAAAAATACCTCCACTTAAAGAGACTTTTTATATGTGAGATAATAATCCACTATTGGCCAATAACAAAATTAACAGTTTGTTCCTCCATGAAGACTCCTTTCTGAGGTAGAAAGGAGGAAGCGGTGAATTGGAGAGCAGATTGAAAATGGAGAGATGAAGTCTGTGACAGTTTTTTAAGGATAACTCTCCATGGGCCTTTCTAGACGGTTGATTGTGAAGAGTGAGAAAAAGGACACATTAAACCATAGACATTTGAGCCCAGTACCTCTCTGGGGAACTAGCCTCCACTGTTTGAACTATCTTATTGCATAAGCTAACCCTATGAATAGTACCAATGTGAAATAATCCCAACATTTGGTTGTCTAGTCTTTCTAGAGCCCATTAACATCATTACCTCAAGTTGAAACTATAAAAGGCACATTCATGTATTTTTAACTGTTTTGATTGCACCTCAATCATTTCAAAAATGATTGAAATAGCTTATAATAAATACTTATACACAATAAGGAAGTTCAAAACAAAAGGAGGAAACTAATTCTAAGTACTAGAACACGATTATATCTAAGCTAACATAAAAAATGAGAGAGGGACATCAGCAACATAGTGAAGTGAGCTGTTCCCTTTGTCTCTCCCCTTTTTGAACTACAACTAAATGGACATTCACTGGCCAACAGCAAAGCCCACACAGCACAACAGGATGCCTAAGAGACACACACAGCTATACATCTGAGGGAGGATAGACTGGCCTTCTGGGGAGTGGGTAAGATAGGTGAGCACTCCCTATCCTCCCCCAGTAGCCCTGTGCACATGCAGGAATGCTTTCCAGCCTGGTGCAGTACCCCAAAAGTGGGAATACACATAGAGGCAACTGTAGGAAGAGGTGGTTGTGGTCCTATCCTGCTCGTGATCACTTTTCTGGTGGTGGTGGGGAGCCCACCATGCCCCTGTGGCCCTGAGGAGTGGCCCTAGCTCTTCCTGGCAAGGAAGGCCTGCCCACCAAGCACAGTGGCCACAGGACCACAGGACCACAGAGAGAGACAGCAGCAGATCTACACACCAAGGCAAGCACACTCCAGGCCTGCATAAGCATCCATAGTACCAATGAGCCCCAAATGAGGAAACACGCCCCAGGGTGACCATAGGAAGAGGTGACAGCCCTTAGCCTGCTTGTGATAACTTTCCCAACAGGGAGAGAGAGCCCACTGTGCTCCTGCAGCCCCAAAGAGTGGCACTAGCCCATCCTAGCAAGAAAGCACCACCCACCAAGCACAGTCCAAACAGGACCTGAATGCACCCCAGGCCAGCACAAGTGCACATAGCACCCTCACAGCTCCCAGCAGATAGGGTAGGATCAGAAAATCTGCTCCTGCTTCCCCCTTGAAGTAAAAGGTGGAATCTGTGACCTGATACTACCACAAATGCCCCCAATGAAAGATTAGTTAATGAAATACCATGAGAAACTGCAGTAACAATTCAGACCAGAAGAAAAATGACAATTCTCCAGAAACCAACCCTGAAGTCACAGAAATTTACAACCTAAATGACAGGGAATTCAAAATAGCTGTCATACAGAAGCTCATCAATTTACAAGAGAACACAGAAAGTTCAATGACCTCAGAAATAAAATGAATCTCTTCACCAAAGAGATTGAAACTATAAAAAAACAAATCAAGCAGAAATTCTGGATATGAAAAACAAAATAAAAATAATCTAGAATCCTTAAGAAACAGAGCTGATTTTATGGAGGAAAGAATAGTGATTTACAGTATTAGTGATTTAGAGTATAAAAATATAGAAATTCTACAGGTGGAGGAGGAGACAGAAGTAAGATCTTTAAAAAATGAAGGAATTCTTTGAGAAATATCCAGCTCAATTAGGAAAAGCAACTTCAGGATTATAGTTATCCCAGAGGGAGAAATGAGCAGAGAGCTTGTTCAAAGAAATAATAACTGAGAACTTCCCAAACCTGGGGAGAGATCCAGATTAACAAATAAATGAAGCTAATAGAATGCCTAATTACATCAATGCTAAAAGATCTTCTCCAAGGCATATAATAGTAAAACTGGCAAAAGTCAACAACAAAGAAAAAATATTAAGGGCAGCAAGGCAGAAGAAAATAACCTACAAAGGAAACCCTATCAGGCTTTCAGCAGATTTCTCAGCATAAACCCTACAGGCTAGGAGAGAATGGAATGATATATTCAAAATACTGAAAGATAAAAACTTTCAGCCAAGAATACTCTATCCAGTGAAACTTTCCCTCAGAAACAATGGAGAAATAAAAGCTTTCCCTGATAAACAAAAGCTGAGGGAGTTCATTCCCACTAGACCTCCCCTACAAGAAATAATGAAATATGGCCTCACAGTGGAAACAAAAAGGCAAAGGTCTACAAAGCTTTGAGCAAAGAGATAAATAGACAGACATAATCATAAAACTACAGCTCTCTATCAGAACAGGGAGGCAAAGACTCAATTATAACTTAAAAGGCAAAGGGAAAGAAAGCATCAAAAGTAATGATAAACACTTCAACTTAGTCACAAACTCACAACATTAAAAAACAGAACAATTTTTAACAGCAATAACTCAGAAGGGGAGAGGAAAGGGAAGGAACCTACTTAGGGTAACAGAAATAAGAGGCTATCAGAAAATGCACTATTTCATCCTCAAGATCTTTTATACAATCCTCAGAGTAACCACTAAACAAAAAATCAGAGCACAGCCACAATTCACAAAAAGAGAGAAAACTGAGACAACCTCTGGAAACACCAAAATGAAATGGCAGATAGAAATACAAAGGAAGACAAACAATGGAAACATAGAGCAACCAGAAAACAAGAGATAAAATGGCAGTATTAAGCCCTCATATACCAATAATCACTCGAAATGTAAACAGATTGGATTCGCCAATCAAAAGACACAGACCAGCTGCATGGATTAAATACAATACCCAACAATATGATGCCTCCAGGAAACACCTCACAGCTCTAAAGATAAACATAGGTTTAGGCTGAAGGGATGGAAGACAATGCTCCAAGCTAATGGAAAACAAAAGAAAGCAGGTGTTGTCATACTTAGATCAGACAAAACAGACTTCAAGTTAAAAAAGACAATGATAGACAAAGTGGGGCAGCATATAATGATAAAAGGGACATTCCACCAAGAGGAGATAACACTTATTAATATATATGCACCTAACACAGGGGCACCAAAGTACATAAAGCAGTTATTAACAGACCTAAAAGGAGAAATTAACAGCAGTACAATAGTAGTAGGGGACCTCAACACCCCACTTACATCAATGGACAGACCATCCAAACAAAAGTCAACAAGGAAACAGTAGAGTTAAATGAAACACTTGATAAGATGGACTTAATAGGTATACAGAGAGCATTCCATGCAAACACAGCAGAATACACATTCTTCTCAAGTACACATGGATCATTCTCAAAAATAGACCATATGTTGGCAAACAAGGCAAGTCTCAACAAATTTAAGAGGACTGAAATCATCTCAACCATCTTATCCAACCACAATGGTATGAAACTAGAAATCAACTACAAGAAACAAACTAGGAAAGTCAGAAAGATTTGGAGACTTAACAACATACTATTGAACAATCATCGGATCAACAAAGAAATCAGAAGGGAAATTTAAAAATACCTGTAGACAAATGAAAATGAACATACAGCATACCAACTCTTATGGGATGGAATAAAAGCGGTCATAAGAGGAAAATTCATAGCAATATAGGCTCATCTCAACAAGCAAGAAAAATCTCAAATAAATAATCTTAAACTTCACCTAATATAATTAGAAAAAGAAAAACAAAGCCCAAAGTCAGCAGAAGGAGGGAAATAATAAAAGTCAGATCAGAAATAAATGATCTAGAGACTAAAAAGCAGTAGAAAGGATTAGGGAAACTAAGAGCTGGTTCTTTGAGAAGATAAAATTTACAAACCCTTAGCCAGACTCACCAAGAAAAAAAGAGAGCAGTCTTGAATAAATAAAATTAGAAATGAAAGAGAAGAAATTACAACAGATACTACAAAAATACAAAGGACTATAAGAGAATACTGTGAAAAACTATATACTCACAAATTGGATAACCTAGAAGAAATGGATAAATTCTTATACTCACCAAACCTCCCAAAACTGAATCAAGAAGAAATAGAGAGGGGCCTCCCAGTGGCATAGTGGTTAACTTAGCATGTTCCACTTCAGTGGCCCAGGGTTCACCAGATGGAATCCTAGGCGCAGACCTGCACACAGCTCATCAAGCCATGATGTGGCAGCATCTCACATACAAAATAGAGAAAGATTTGTACAGATGTTAGCCCAGTGACAATCTTCCTCAAACAAAAATAGGACAATTGGCAACAGGTGTTAGCTTAGAGCCAATCTTCCTCACCAAAAAAAAAAAGAAGAAGAAGAGGAAGAAGAAATTGAGAATATGAATAGACCAATTACAAGTAAAGAGATTGAAACAGTAATCAAAAAACTCCCAAAAGACAAAAGTCCAGGACCAAATGGCTTCTCTGGAGAATTCTACCTAACATCCAAAGACAATTTAATTCTTACCCTTCTCTATTCCAAAAAATTAAAGAATATGGAATGCTTCCCAACTCATTCTATGAGGCCAACATTTCCCTGATACCAAAACCAGAGAAGGACAACTTATATAAAGAAGGAAAATTACAGGCCAATATCGCGGGTGAACATAGATGCAAAAATTCTCAACAAAATATTGGCAAACCAGATATAGCAATACATTAAAAGGATCATACACCATGATCAAGTGGGATTTATTCCAGGGACTCAGGGATGGTTCAACATTAGCAAATCAGTCAATGTGATACACCACATTAACAAAATGAGGAATAAGAATCACATGTCATCTCAATAGATGCAGAGAAAGCATTTGATGAGACCCAACATCCATTTATGATGAAAATTCTCAATAAAACGGGTATAGAAGGAAAGTACCTCAACATAATAAAGGTCATATGTGACAAACCCACAGCCAACATCATACTTAATGGGGAAAAACTGAGGGATGGCCTCAGAGAACAGGAACAAAACAAGGGTGCCCACTCTAGCCATTCCTATTCAATGTAGTACTGGAGGCTTTGGCCAGAGCAATTAGGCAAGAAAAAGAAATAAAAGGAATCCAAATAGGAAAGGAAGAAGTGAAACTCTTGTTGTTTGCAGATGACATGATTCTATATACAGAAAACCCTAAAGAATCCATCAGAAAACTCAGAAATAATCAACAACTACAGGAAAGTTTCAGGGTACAAAATCAATTATAAAAAATCCGTTGCATTTCTATACATGAATAATGAACTGGCAGAAAAAGAAATCAAGAATACAATTCCGTTTACAATCTACAAAAAAATCTACAATTTACAAAAAAGAATAAAATATCTAGGAATAAATTTAACCAGGAGGTGAAAAACCTGTACACTGAAAACTATAAGACATTACTGAAAGAAAAAGAAATGGAAAGATATTCTATGCTCATGGGTCGGAAGAATAAACATAGTTAAAATGTCCATATTACATTAGCAATCTACAGATTCAATGTAATTCCAATCAGAATCCCAATGACATTCTTCACAGAAATAGGACAAAGAATCCTAAAATTTATATGGAACTACAAAAGACCTCGACTAGCCAAAGGAATCCCAAGGAAAAAGAACAAAGCTGGAGGCATCACAATTCCTGACTTCAAAATATACTATCAAGCTATACTAATCAAAACACAAAACAGACACGCAAATCAGTGGAACACAAAACTGGCACAGAAACAGACATGCAGATCAATGGAACACGATTGGAAGCCCAGAAATAAAACCACACATCTATGGACAGCTAATCTTCAACAAAGGAACCAAGAACATACAATGGAGAAAGGAAATTCTCTTCAATAAATGGTTTCTCTAGTTTCTCAGGAAAACTGGAGAGCCACATGCAAAAGAATGAAAGTAGACCATTATCGCTTGCCATACACAAAAATTAACTCAAAATGGATTAAAGACCTGAATGTAAGACCTGAAACCATAAAACTCCCAGAAGAAAATATAGGCAGTACACTCTTTGACACTACTCTTAGCAGCATCTTTTCAAATACCATGTCTACTCAGGCAAGGGAAACAAAAGAAAAAATTAACAAATAGGACTACAACAAATAGGACTAAAAAGCTTCTGTAAGGCAAAGGAAACCATGAACAAAAAGACAACCCACCTACTGGGAGAAAATATTTGCAAACCATTTATCTGACAAGGGGTTGATCTCCAAAATATATAAAGAACCCACACAACTCAATAACAACAACAACAACAAACAACCCAATCAAAAAACTAGCAGAGGATATGAACAGACATTTTTCCAAAGAAGATATACAGATGGCCAACAGACACGCGAAACAATGCTCAATATCACTAATTATTAGGGAAATGCAGCTCAAAATTACAATGAGATATCACCTTACGTCTACCAGACTGGCTATAATTACCAAGACAAAAAACAACAAATGTTGGAGGGAAGTGGAGAAAAATGAACTCTCATACACTGCTGATGGGAATGCAAACTGGTGCAGCTACTAAGGAGAACAGCATGGAGAGTCCTCAAAAAATTAAAACTAGAAATACCATACCATCCAGCTATTCCACTACTGGGTATTTATCCAAAGAATTTGAAATCAATGATACAAAGAGATTTATGCACCCCTATGTTCATTGCAGCATTATTAACAATAGCCAAGATGTGGAAGCAACCCAAGTGCCCTTCTACAGATGAGTAGATAAAAAAGATGTGATGTATATATATATAATGGAATACTATTCAGCCATAAAAAAGACAAAAATCATCCCATTTGAAACAACATGTATGGACCTTGAGGGAATGATGTTAAGCAAAATAAGTCAGACAGAGAAAGACAAATACTGCATGATTTTATTCGTATGTGGAAGATAACAAATACATGGATAAAGAGAACAGATTAGTGGTTACCAGAGGTGAAAGGGGTTCGGGGGTAGGTGAAAGGGATAAAGGGGCACATATGCATGGTGATGGACAAAAATTAGACTACTGGGGGTGAGCACAATGAAGTGTATTCAGAAACTGATAAATAATAATGTACACCCAAAATTACACAATGCTATAAACCATTATGATCTCAATAAAATTACTGGGGAAAAAAAATGAGAGATGACATTAGGTTCAACTCTAAGCTTTCTAGAAGCCAAATAAAGGTGAGTGATGAATTATGCATTTCTTATCTGAATGAAAGAAATACTTATTTAAGAGTTACACATCTTCTAAGAAGTAATTATTGCATAGATCCTTTTACAAATGACATTAGACAACATAATAAACAATCTACAGACAACTCCTGTCCAGATGTCGTTTATATGTTCACTAATATGTACCGATATCTCAGTAAGTTACTTCTGTATGCATTATAAATATGCTATATCTACATACATATACATTTCTGAGTTATAGCATATATATGTACATACACGCTCACACACACTGCCATGAACTAAATGTTTGTGTCCCCCCAAAATTCACATGTTGAAATCCTAAGCCTCAATGTGATGGTATTAGGCAGTGGGGCCTTTAAGAAGCGATAAGGTCATGAAGGTAGAGCCTTCATGAATGAGATTAATGTCCTTATAAAAGAGACCCTAGAGAGTACTCTTGCCCTCTTTCCACCAGGTGAGGATACAAGGAGAAGTCAGCAATCCGCAACCCAGAAGAAGACTCTCGCCAGAACCCAAACATGCTGGCACCCTGATTCAGGCTTCCATCCTCCAGAATTTTCAGAAATAAGTTTCTGTTGTTTATAAGCCACCCAGTCTATGCTGTTTTGTTAGAGCAGCTCAAACTGACTAAGACATATATATACACATACATACACACATGGAGTAACTCAGAGGAAGTGCTTCACTAAAGGGGAAAAGTAATGGGGCTGTGTAACTTGTGGGCAATGATGGCCACACCAAATTCTCCCATTATTGTATGCTAACACTTTGCAGTGTGACTTTGCCACTCCCTCATCAAGAGGTGAAATATATTTCCCCTTCCCTTGAATCTGGGCTGGCCGTGTGACCAGCTTGGACCAATAAAAGTGACATGTATGAATTCCCCACCTGGGCTTCAAGAGGCCTTGCAGCTTCTGCCCTCACTGTCTAGTTACAGTCCTGCCACTACATGCAGAAGCACAGGCTGGATTTCTGGAGGATAAGACACCGACCTGAGAGAGAGGCCCAGATGATGGTCAGCACCAACTTCCAGACATGTGAGCAAGGCCAAATTTAGACCACCCTGCTCTAGTCAAGACATCAGATAACTGCAGCTGCAAGAGTGATCCCAGGAGAGGCCAGAAGAACTGCCCAGTTCTGAGCAACCAAAATTGGTAACCACCAGAATTGTGAGCTAAATAAACGGCAGTTTTAAGCCACTGAGCTTTCAGGTGGTTTGTTATATAGCAAAGGTTGATACAAGATTCAAGGTATTTAATGTTCTCATTAACACCAGAACAAAATAATAAATCAAGGGAATTATGATTGTTCACACCGCATTTTCCTAAGTCCTTTTAGGAGTTCTGAGAAAAGGGAGATGGAGCCTTAACTTACAACAGTTCCGTTTTCACCTCTTGGGTAGAATGGGCCTTACCCTTTCTTTCTCGAAAACATCTTCTTAATCTTCTTAATCTTAATTTTTAAAAGGAGCAACATTATAGTTCAAGGAAAGAGTTCCTGGCAACAGCTCAGTGCACGCATATTTCCTGCTTATGATGGCAGGAAACTTATTGGCCTAGATTTCCCAGAATAATTCTGAGTTCAAATTTTTTTATTAAACTAAGTATTATTGCTGTAAGTCTTCTGATCTGGGCTTGAAACAGTATGGATGTAATGTCTTATACTTTGGGTACCGTACTTACCAAGTTAAGAAGAAGTTTCTAAAGCCTGACTTGTATTCTCACTAGACGGACAAACTCTGAACTTTTAAAAAAAGCATATTATTCTTTAATGCACAATGATCAAAAAAAATGCACATTAAAGTCCATGGCTGTCACTGCAATAGAAGATAAGACTTGTATGCAGTGTGCCAAGAGCAGAAATGAGGAAACCAAAAACTGGGTCTACTCCAATTGTCCAAGTCAGAGATGATGGCAACTTGGACTAGAGTGTTGGCAATTGAGTTGAGGAAAAGGATGAATTCAACATTTGTTTTGGAAGCAGAAATGACAGGACTCATAACATAATTGTTAAGGAAGAGAGAGGAAACAAGAGTAGCACCATATTTCTGTTCTGAGCAGTTAAGTAGATAGAAAAGGGACACGTTTAGGGTGTGTGTGTAGGCAGATTAAATCTGAGATGCTGTGAGACATCCAAAAACACGTCAAGTATATAGTTGGATAAATAAGTCTGGACTATAGATGAAAAATTTAAAACAAAAATGCAAGTTTGAGAGTTGTCAGCAAATGGGTGGTATTTAAAACCATGAAATGGTTGAGAGCTCCTAAGTAGAGAATGTGGATGGGGAAGAAAACAGTACTGGGATCTGAGCCCTAGGTCAGAAAGAGAGAGAAGAGACTATGAAGGAAACTAAGAAAGAAGTAGAGGAAAACCAAAGAGTGTAAAGTCACAGACGCCAAAAGACCAGAGTGTTTTAAGAAAACATAGGCAGACAGCTGGCTTGTACACAGTTGATAAATTGAAGAAAATGAGAACATATTGATCTCATTGGATTGACAACATAGAAGCTATTGGTGATCTTGGCAGAAGCAGTTTCAGTGGAGTTTTCTGGATTGACACCAATTTGGAAGGGACTGTGGAGCAAATAGAAGGTTACAAGGCAGAGGGACCATGTATAAATAACTCTTTATAAATGGCTTGTTGTAAAGGGGAACAGAGACAGGAGATGATAACCAGAAGAGATTGAGGTATAGCAGGGCACTTGGGGTTTTGTTTGTTTGTTTTGTATTTTAGGTTGAGACAGACCAAAGCTTGTCTGTAAACTCCTGGGAGTGATGCGATAGAGATGGAAATATTGATAATGCGGGAGGGAGGAAAAATAAACAAAGAAGAAAAATCCATACAGAGGATGGAGTACAGAGCTCTTGGGCAAGTTTGACTATTGATAGGATAATGATACTTTATCAGTTTCATTAGGAGGGAAAAGGCAAGATATGAGTGTACATGTTGGTGGGTCTAGAAACTTGGTGGTGAGAAGATTAGGGTTTTCCTGGTTGATTGTTTTTCTTTTCTCAAACCACATATGTCTAGATCATCAGCTAAAAGTGTTATTTGGAGCTAAAACATCTACACAAGACGAAGGAATCTGAAATAGTCATCATTAAAACTAGCACACACCTAGTAAACACAAGTAGTGGGATTATTTTGTAGTTTAGCTGGTCTGAGACCATTAATTTGACAGAGACAATCAGCCCAGTCAGAAATTTGTTAGCAGCAGACTCACATTACAAAAAATACTAAAATTGAATGTAAATGCTTCTGATCCGACAGCTTTCCTCCAAAGAGTGACTCAAGGATCCAGATTCCTTCTGTGTCATCATGCTGTTATCATCCACATGTGATTCCGAAGGTTACTGAGAAAGAGAAAGAGAGTGAGCGGTTGGCATCCCAGATGTTTTACCATCTCTGCCTGGAAGGGACATACACCACTTGTGCTCACACTACATTGGTCAGAACTAGACAAATGATCCCATCTAGAAATATGAGGGGGCTGGGAAATACTATCCTGGGCTGCTGGGTAGCTACTTCTAGAAACAATGCTGCACTATGGAAGAGAAGCATGCAACTTGATTGGTTCACTAGCTGTCTCTATCACATCAATGAACAAAGAGAGAAATTTTTCAGATGCATTTAAAGTAAATCAGTATAAAAAAGAGAGAGTGACAGGGACTACTTTTTAAATAGGATAATCAGTGAGGACCTCCATGGAGGTGAAATTTAAATAGAGGCGTGAAATGAAAAGAGGGAGATATTTGAGTTATCTGGGGGAAATTATGATTGAAATAGAAGAAATAGCAACTGCAAAGGCCTTGAGGCAGGCGCATGTTTGATGTGTTTAAGGCAGGGATTGGTAAACTTCTTTTTTTTCAAGGGTCATATAGTCAATATTTCGGCTTTCAGGACCATTAGATTTCTACCACAACTACTCAATCCTACCATGAAGCATAAAAGGAGCCATAAACAATATATGAATATTGTTTGTGTGTGGCTATTATCCAATAAAACTTTATGTACAAAAACAGGCAACAGGCCAGATTCAGCCATGGGTCATAATTTCTCATCCTCTGGTTTAATGAAAAGCAAGAAGGGCAAATTTCTCCTCATAAATTTGAATAGTGGGCAAGAAGGCTAGCAGAGGATAATGAAGTTGGAGAGGAAACTAAGTGTTAGATCAGATAGAGCTTTATTGACTATATTGGAGGGTTTAGGATTAATTCCAATGGCTTGGGAAAGCTGTGGGAAGAGTTTTAAATAGGGATGTAAAATGATCTGATTTACATTGTAAAGGATGACTTTGACTGCTGTAAAAAATAAACTCTAAGGAAGTGAGAGTAGAAGTGGGGCAACCAGTTAGTAAACTAGAGATGATGGTGGTGTCAACCATGTGTTAGCAGTGAAGATGGTGAGGAGTTGCCAATTGGAGACTTAACTTGAAGGAAGAACCAATAGGATTTGCTGACAAGTAGATGTCCTATAGAGGAGGTTCTTGAGCAAAGACTAAAAAATGATGTAAATTTGAAGTTTCAGAGGCAATGCAATTTCTGCGGTTCCCAAGGTCCAAGGCATGTCCTCAGAAGTGGGTAGCTGTGGCAGCAGCACCAAAAAGAAAAGTGAAACTGAGGAGAGAGGCTGAGAAACCAGGCTCAATGAGAAATGAAAAAATAATGTGTATTGATAATCTCATGACCTTTGAGTCAGCAGTGACCATGAAGACACAAAGAGCCAGCTGTGTCCTATGCTGTCCCTTTGACACCATAATCTAATCAAAGAGCAATCTCTCCACAGATCTGCCGAGTAACCACAACCAAAAAACAAGTAAATCAAGAGAACCACCATTGCATAATATGAAACAGGCAAATCTTGGTGCCTAGCTCCTCACAGTTCCCAAAAAGCAGCACACTCTTGCCTGGAAGCCGGCCTTGACACACTCTCACAATGAAACGAATAGCCACCCAACACCATCCCAAAAGTAAAACTGAAAAGCAATTGAAATCGTTGTGGTGGACATTCACAAAATGCCACTGGGATTGTTTATCCTTAATCAACTTTGGAGCACCTCCTTGCTCTCACAAATCCACAAAACCATATACAGCAACTGTCCTACAGTCATCCTTCTGTCCTCAAAACCTTCGAGAAATTTCTCTGAAACTTGGCCTTTGCTAGTTTTTTCTCGATGGTCTCTCATTCTCTTAATCTTTTCCATTCTGAGTAATTCTTCTTCCCAAACTTAACCAATCAAGCTTATCTCAGTCCTTTTTATTAACCCAGTTCTTCATTACAAAGTCCCAGAAACTAAACTGGCAAAGTCAGCATTCTCCTGAGCAGGCCCAAAAGGGAAAGATGCTGTGATATTTAGAGCAATGCTTCTAAAATTTCAGCATGCATCAGAATCACCTAAAGAGATTATTAAAAGGCAGATTCTTGGGCCCCACCCCGAGAGAATTTGATTTGGTGTATCTGGGTGGGGGCTGAGAATTTGCATTTCCCCAAGAGGATATTGCATATCTAAGTGAATACTGAAACTGCTGGTCCACCAGCCACACTTGGAGGAGCACTGATGGAGCCCTTGGGAAAAAGATTTTAAGGGTCATTTGGGCAAAGACCCACTGCAATTCACTGCAGGGTTTGATATTTAGTACTACACATCTATTTTTTTTTAATATTTTTTTTCCTTTCAGAATAAATACATAGATGATTGGTAGATAGATAGATAGACAGACAGACAGACATAGAATGATCGTTAATTTTATGCATCAACTAGACTGGGCTAAGGGAAGCTCAGATAGCTGATTAAATATAATTTTGGGTGTGTCTGTGAAGGTGTTTCTGCAAGAGATTAGCATTCAAATCAGCAGACTGAGTAAAGAAGATCACCCTCACTAACGTGGGTGGACATCATCCAATCCATTGAGTGCCTGAATAGGACAAAAAGGTGGAGGAGGAAGGGCAAATTTGCTCTTTTTGCTTGAAATGGGACATCCATCTTCTCCTGCCCTTAGACATCAGAGCTCTGGGTTCTTGGGCCTTCAGACTCAGACTGGAATTTACGTGTATATATATATCTTATTTGTCTGTTTCTTGGGAGAACTCTGACTAGTACAGACAGACAGATGATAGAGAAAGAGAGAGGTGATGGAACACTCATTGAATTAAAGAAGAGAAGCAGGGTAGAAAAGGAGTAGGGAGAGAAGAAGGAAAGAAATAAGGCAGAGAGGAAAGGAGGGAACGAGAAAGAATTCCAGACCCTCCCTGCCCCTTGCCCAGTCATGAGCGGTAAGTAGAGTTTACCACATTGCCGCCTGCTGAAGATGTCCTTCTTCAGGGTCCAGGGCTCTAGAATGGCAATTTTTTATTGCTCCCTTAATGCCCATCACCTCATCTAATGACATCTCCAAGATTCCTGCATGTGACCACAAACACTACTTATTATTTGACAGAAGGGCCTGCTGTATGTCTGTGGCCTAAGGCCGCTCCTGAGGACCCCATCCAGACAAGGCTTCTCAGCGGTCTCTGGCTCTTCAGCTCTGCCTCACATTGCTGCAGGACTGCAGGGTTTATCAGGAAAACTTACCAGTCTCCTGCCCAATCTGTCTCCAGTATCGTTTCCACTCCTGTGAAGCAGCCACATTTTACGGTTTTAGCTACTTTTTGTGGTATATGCGTTTATCTTTCTAAATAACACAATAATATGGTACTTACTTTTTTTTTCTATTTTAGATAATATCTATTTTTTTCTTACTGTAGGTAACGTGAATTTAGCTCTTTGAACCACCCCTCGTACAGAAATTTTCCTTCCTAATTTTCAGAATACGGTTTTATTACTTTTGGATAAATCAGTGTGTTGTGTTTTTATTATGACTCTACAACTATTATTAATCACTGAATCAAGTAGAGTATCATGACTATATTTCTCTTTCTTGAATAATTGCTGGTTATTCTTGGAATAAATTGCTTCTTTTTCCCTTACATTTCTTCTCCTTTTTTTTCTTATTTGAGGCTCTGGCTAAATCTTCTCCTATTCTTCAATAATTCTTCATTCAATTTTCTATATGGTCCTTCATATGTGTCTTATCAGTTCCATTTTTTTCTGGAAATATTTTCCCCCTGAGCCGTCCATCACCCTGGATGCTCCTCCAGGCCTCAGCATTTCCCTTCTCCTGTTTCCCATGCTGGATCCTTTATGTCCTGGATCCCAGGTCGTCTTCTTGATTTAATCACTTATTTTATAGAAATACATTCTTCCATAGCTTGCTGAGAAAGTGTGTGGGAGATTTAAAAATAATTTTAAAAACTTCACCTGTTTGAAAATGTCTTTATGTTCATTTCACACTGGATTGGTCATTTCATGAGGTATAGATTTCCAGGTTGGAAATCTTTCTTCTCAGAAATTTGGAGCATTTGCACCAGTACCTTCTAGCTTTGCGTCTTGCTGTTGAGAGGTTGGATGCCATTCTTAGTTCATATCCTTGCATGTGACTTTTTCTGTTGTTTTTTCTTTCTGGAAGCTTCTAGAAAATCTTCTTTATATCCATATTTCTGAAATTTGATGGCCATATGCCCTTGACTAGGTCTTTTTTCCACCCATCATATTAGGTATTTAGTGGCCTTTTGCATCCAAAAACTCATGTCCTTTGATTCTGAAAATTTTTTGTATAGATCTTTGATAACATTTCCCTGCCATTTTCTTGTTCTCTTTTTCTGAATGGCTATTATTTTGATGTTAGAGTTCCATTACCTTCTAATTTCCTTATCTTTCTCTCCCAGTTTTCACTCCTGATTTTTGTTCTAACTTCTAGAGGTCCTCAAACTCATCCTCTAAATCTTTTCTTGAATTGTTTTTATCTGCTATATTCTTATTTTCCAAGAGCCTTAGTCCTTTAATAAATGTTTTTAACCCTTAATAAATGTTTTTTAAAATACTCTTATTTTTGTCCAATATATATAAATTGTCTTATTTTTCTGAGAATATTAATCTCCCTCTCTTTTTTTTTTTACATTTTTTTGTGATCCATGCCATGAGTTTTTTCCTCTGATTTTTTTTTTTCCTGTTTGTTGTGGTTCCTGTCTTCAACTTGCAATCTCTCTTCTTGGTTAACTCTTCATATTTAAAGGCCAGTCACCAAATCCTCACTGGAGGCTCTAGAGCATGATTTGTCAAATGTAGGGCTCCAGGGTAGGATGCCTGGCAGATGCCTCGGCCAGTCAGTGCCTGCAGTTCTTTCCCCCTCTCCTGCCATTGTCCTGGGAGCAGGGCAATGAAAGTCAGGGGCATCTCAGTCAAGATGTAGAGATTCGTTTAATCCTTTACCCATATGGCCTCAATCCCATCGTTGGCTGCCAAAAGGCACATTTTTATGTCACAGTTTGTGTCCTGATTTGTCCTTGGAAAACCTTAGTCACCGTCAATGTGGATCTTGTGGTGCTAGGGCGGGCCTGGGAGCTTTATTGTGGGATGAAAGGGAAAACATGCCCCAGGGCAGCCTGAGCTCATTACAACCCTGCTTATTGGAAGCAGAAGAGGTGCCAGAATATAGGGACAGCAGGAGATGAGGGTGGCATACAGATGAGAAGGTGTCACTTTGCAACTTTTAGGCTCATCCTTATTCACTCACTTCCAGTAGCCAAGACAATTCACTTTTAAGTCTCTGCCCGCTGCTATCTTGTTCTGTGTCTTGGGACAGTGAAGTGGCAGGGAAGGTAAGCCTGACTTGGGAAGCTTATGCCACAGGAATGTGCCTGTGTGATGGTCTATTGTGAAGAGAGCTGTTTTCTGGATGCATCATCACATACATGCCCATTTAGCAAAAGTTCTGCTTGTGATCTTCATGTTTCTTTTACCCAGATAAAGTCATCAAAAAATATCATAATAGCTATCACTATTGTGTAAATGGACTGCAATATTAAAAGGCATAATAAACCTTGTGTATTCCAACCCCATAAAAAAGAATTTTCCCACCCCTCCTCCTATTTCTCTTGGAACATCAGCAGATTGAATTGCAAGGGAAGTATAACGAAAAGATTTTAAGTTATCCTGCAGACATGAAGACATGGGAAGTTGGCTATAAAATTACATTTGGGTATTTTTGCTTATTCCCCGTTCAAACTCTGTCCAAAATTTCTCTATGAAATAGGAAACTTTCTTCCCCTTTCTTGCATCTGCATCTGCAAGCCTAGAGCTAGCTGGCCTTTGATTAACTCTCCTCTTGACTCCCCACCCCACTCCTAAAATACTTAGCAGCATTAGACACTCATTCTTCATTGCCTGGACTGTTAAAAAAAAAAATTGAGTCCATAACAAAGAGCCTCCTACCACTGCCAAGATACACTGTGATCAATCACCAAAAGCAGTAGATATTCCAAGAGAATAAGTCTCAGCAGTTTAAAGAAAACCAAGATGCGTGACCAAAGAAACATTGTGTATGCCTAGATATGCAGATGCAGATGTGCAGTAGAAAAGGCAGAGGGTGTCGTAGGAGTCACTGATTAAACCCCAAACTAGAGTTCATATGGTATTTCAATAGGAACGACTACTTTTCTTCTCTTTCACTTTTTTCTCCCCTCCTATTCTTCTCTGAATTGAAGGGTGAGGAGGGATGAGAATAGTAATGGTGATGTGGATTTTAAGAAAATCACATTCATCGTGACAGTTGGGGTACAATCTTCACCTAGAACATCTTGATTCTTTTCCTCCCTAAACTTTGAACTTGGGAAGTGTGGTATTTCTGTCAAGCTCTTTGTTCTGCATCTTGAGCATAATTCATGGCCCTGAAATTCGAAGAGTGTGTTACATGCTCGATACGAAAGCACTCAAAGCAAATCTTGTTTAAAAGCTATGTGATGGGGTCGAGCTCAAATTAGCCAAACGGACTCGAGTGCATGAAGTAAGTTCATAAATGTTTAAGGGAGCCTAGTCTTGAGCTTTCCCATAGGACAAGGGGAGGGGAAAGAGAAATCAAATAAATTCCAGCTAGATAAGCAGTCTGGGTGGAGGACAAGAACAGTGGGAGAGGAGGAGGTAGAGGAAAGGAGATCATAAAGCCAGGAAAGAGAAAGGTTCATTAAACTTGAGTTTGAAAGGAAATTGTACAAACAGTTAATAAAGAGAGATCAAAACAAGCAGGGTATGTTCCCAGGACCCTGGTCGAGTCAGCATCTGGCAGCTGACTTGTATATATGGTAATGTGAACAAAGCAGATATAGAAAACACAGCGGATGGGAATTCGAGAGAGTTCAGAGCAGACACTTTCTGTTTCAGCATCACTGAATTGTGAGATATGCTACATAGCTAAATCTTCAATTAAAAAACAAAAGATTTCACCCCGAGCAAAGGTGGCTGGGGTATAAACATTGTTCATATTCCAGATGGTGTTGTCATTCTGAACTTGTTCTTAATTCCCTTGTGTGTCAAGCAGCTCACTCTGGGGTTTTATCCATAGGATATGCAAACATTCACAGCCAGAATCTGCAGAACAACCCAAAATGCCACATAAAGTAATTCTCATGGGAATTATTTGCAAAATGCATGAGCAGACAGCATTTTAGCAACTGTATGTACAAAAGAAGACACCACATAAACCACTCTTCTCTCTGCAGGAGACGATAGTCCAATATCAACAATGTTTCCTGCAAGCTGACCTCTTAGTCACAGGAGTCCAGCTGCTCTTGTTAACAACAAAGGCATCATTTCTCTCTCAAGGATGTAAAGGAATGAAAGGCATAACCAAGAAAGTTATGGCTTATACAGATGGGATTGATCCCATGGGACAATGACTTTCCCATCATTTGTATCTTCTCCTTTACACATTCTGGTACCAAGCCAGATCTCAGGATCATTCTGGT
Source organism: Equus asinus (assembly GCF_041296235.1). Lineage (NCBI taxonomy): Eukaryota > Metazoa > Chordata > Mammalia > Perissodactyla > Equidae > Equus > Equus asinus. The sequence continues at coordinate 35,345,939 of NC_091792.1, forward strand.
GTTAGCATTGAATCACTATTCTGATAGTTCGCTTTTTTCAGCCTAGTGCTTCCTGTAGCTAGAAATTCGTTAATTAAGTTGCTTTAATTTACAAGGTAATCATTTTTTGCCGGAGCAAGATTCATTTTGCTTGATTGTAAATTTGTTGTCTTGGACATATGTTAATTTTCGTGGATTGAGCCATGTTTCTAAGCATGCTGAATAATTTTTCTGGAGCGCAATTCCAGTCTCACTTTCCCTTTCCTGTGCATTTCTAAAAGAAAGAAGAGATTCAACCTGAGATATAATTTCTGCTTGAGGAGGCAGATGGATGCAGGAAACGGGAACTAGGATTCACCCACCCAAAAGTCCACATCCAAAGATCCAGCTGATAGAAAGGCCAATATTTTCATCTTTTCTTTTACAAATCATTGTCAACTTCCTTTTCCCTGATTTACTATAATGCCTCTTTCCAGAATTCAAAAAATCAAAAAGTTCAGATAATTGGAATTTTTTTCTACGTTTTACCTCAGTAAAAAAGAGACAAAACAAATAAACAAATGGATATCCAGCCCTTGGGATGTTTCTGTTGTTGTGCTGCTGTTTTTCTATGTTTTAGAGAAGGGCATAAGGTCGGTATACCTTAGACTAATTGCCTACTTCTTAAACACCTGTGAGACTCAATAATGGCACGTATATTTGATCATAATTCTATTAAGGCTCTTCATGACATGAACCATCAAAGGAAGAAGCAATTCATTGCTTTTTGCTTTTTTTTTTCTATTGAGGTCACATTGGTTTATAACATTATATAAATTTCAGGTGCACATCCTTATATTTTGACTTTTATATACACTGTATCATGTTCACTACTCATTAAAGAAAAACGAAATTGTACTATTTGCGACAATGTGGGTGGGCCTTGAAGGTATTATGCTAAACAAATTCATTTTAATACTATGTGTACTATATTTTATTTGAAAATTTTTTTAACTAAAGATCAATGTAACTCTCAATTAACTATAACATTTTCTTACTCAGGACACTTCAATGTATGTGCACACTTTGTAAGTGTGAAAAGTAGTCTAAATTCAGTAATAAAACTCACGCATAAACACAAAATAGTTTTAACAGGAAAGTAAATGATACTGGCTCAACACAAAGTTGACATTAGGGAAGCCATATTGTGGAAAAGAAAGCATATGGTAACTTTAAATGACCTCTGACTAAGTAGCCCAGATATGCTCTGTAGATTTTGGGGTCCCTGTCAGCTGCTTTAAGATGATAACTTTGTTCTTTTCAGGTCCTTAGGAATGTAATGACCCCCTGGCAGAGAGCCTATGCTGATAGCCATCATCAATGACAACTGAAAGATGAGAGTATAGGGCGTTGCTCCATTCTCTGATGCATATCCAGTAAAACAAAGGATTATCAGGAACTGGGACCAGATGTCTGCCCCACCCAGAGACCAGCCACCTCCCCCATCTAGAGAATAGGGGTTTATATAACTGGCCTGTAGTCTTTGTTCTATGAGATGCTTCTTTCGGACATTAGTCGGCCATCTTTCCCCTTGCTAGCAAGCTGTAATAAAGTCCTTTCTCTCCTACCACCTTGCCTCCTGACTATTGGCATGTCTTGTAGCAAGCAGATCACTGTCCTTGGGTGGTACCATAAATTCTGTAGAGAAACTAGAATTTCAACAACACTATCAGTGAAAGAAGCCAGTAACAAAAGACCGCATATTGTTTGTTTCTATTTACATGAAATGTCCAGAATAGGCAAATTTATAGAGACAAAAGTAGATTAGTAGTTGCTAGAACTGGGGAACGGGGGACGGGAAGGGTAGGGGCAAAGGACTGCTAATGGGTATGGGATTTCTTTCCTGGGTGATAAAAATATTCTAAACTTAGACTGCGGCGATGGTTGCATGATTCTGTGCATATAGTAAAAATCACTGAATTGCGTTGCCGCACAAAATTGGCGTTCTCTGCCTGATGCGCATAAACAAGCGAATCAGTTATGACACCAAACTTCGAGGGAAGAAATCAGATTTTTATCCTTCTAGATGGATCTGCAGGGAGACGGGGCGTGTGCCCTCAGATCTGTCTCCCTGATTCAGGATTTGGGACAAAATTTAAGAGGTTAGGGAGAACAGGCTGGCACGCGGACATGATGGTGGGGCAAGTTTTGATTGGTGGGCTTCACGCATTTACGGTAAGGTTTTAAACATTTATGATAGGGTTCTAAACATTTTGCACGAGGTAGAGAAAGAATTTTCACCCCAGATCTTCCTGAATGAGGGATCTCTCACTTCTGATAGGAGTCCGGCTTTCAAGTTCTGGTCGTCTCCCAGTCCTTGGGTTCCCTGGGAAGGAGGATCTTTGGTTCTGAGGTTGTTTCAGGTCATGATTTCTTCTTTTGAGCATGCCCTGGCTATGTGACTTAGCAGTTTTTGTGAAAAACAATCCTTCATCATTTTGTTGATAAGAGATAGAGGTCTGTTCAGACTGGCGCTAATTAGGCCCATGGTTATAATTGTATGCTTTATACAGGTGAAATGTATGGCATGTTAATTATGCCTCCATAAAGCTTTTTTCAAAAAGTAGCCTCTCAGAGGTCATTTTCCAGAGCTTCCCAATGCATGAGTGAGTCAATAAAATCCCACTGAGAGAGCAGCAAACCTTGGGGTGAATCTCCTTTGCCTCCTCTCCTCCTCTTTCTTTGTCAGTGATATTTGACTAGATTCTGTTCCCTTCATTGCTTTCATCCCATTGACTTGAAGTTGTACTTTCCTGTCTGTTAACTGACTTGGCTTTGAATTTCTGGCCCTTCTTAAAATAATATCAGTGCTCCTTTTAGAACCTCCACCAATCAAAAACCCTGCCTCCTGGATAGCATACAGAGTTTGACACCTGAGCACATTCTGCCATTCTAGACCCTAGCACACTCTTGGACTCTACCAAGTTTCCATTGTTTTCCAATCCAAACCTCAGTCTTCTCCCAGAAATGTTCAGTTAGAACCAAGGCAGGGGCTCTGATCAATGCCAGGCCAGGCTCCTCAAGAAGACTTTGCTTGATCTTGTGGCAGCCACATATATCTAAATGAGATGTAATGAAATATACAGGGACTCACACTAGAGAGCACCCAACTTTTTCTTTAGCTACTAAACTAACCTAGATACTAGTGGGCTTTCCATTGAGAATGAACCACCCTCTCCTCCATCAGGATGCAGATTACAGAACAGAATGCCAGGAAGTTCACAGCAATACTAAATGGCCCCCTAGCATCAGGGACACCCCCATCCGCCCATTATATTCAAGTAGGCCCTGGAAGCATCTCTCTAAATAATGATCATTTACTTAATGTCCCTGTTTGGAATGGCTTAGAGAAAGGCAAAGTCCTAAGAGCTGATCTCATGGAAAGACAGAAGTCAGACGTGTGATTTCCTTAGTTGTTCAGCTTTTCCCAATTTTCTCCACCCCACATTCAGAACTCCTTTTGTCCTCATCTGCAGATTCTTTTCCAGGAGTGGTGTCTAAAGGCATAGGTGAATCACTGAGTTGTCCTGTGGTCCGACTCGCCAAAGCTTTAGATCTTGATTTGAAGAAATTGCTTGAAAGCATTGATATCATTTTTTCCCCACTGGCAAATGGTAAAGTTTTCACATTCTGAAAGCAATGCTTTTAAGGGAGAAACATGCGAATCGATTTGTCCATCATTCCATTATTCTGCCCAAACACTTAATAATTAAGAGACAGGCCATAATACCTCAATCAACTACCTAAAAGGTTTTTGGTGTTTTTTTTTTTAAAGGTGATTTTGAAGTTAATGAGCTGCTAACAGTCTAATAAAAATTCTTTTAGACATTTGCCTGGAATTGAAGGAATGGCTTATTCAAAATGAAATTTAAATTTCTCTATAGCAATTTTAGTTTCATGTAACTTTAAATCTTAGAAATAATTTAGTACAACTCCCTCACTTTACAGATAACAAAAGTAAGACCCAGTGAAGAGAAGTGACTTGCCCAAGATCCTAAAGCTAAATATATGACAAAGCCAGGACTGGAAAAACCCAAATCCTCTGACTCTTGAAACTGGGCCTTCTTTTCTTCCACGATGTGACCATAGTTTATGATGACATGAACCTTGTGAAATTTACACTTGAATCAAAAACTGAGAGAAGACCAAGGAGGGGCTTTGGATGAGATGAGGAAGCATGAGAGGATCAAAGAGCATCTTTTTTCAGGCTCTCTGCAATGATAGAAACAGAGAATATTGTGAAGACTGTCACCTATCTCCTTGAATCAAAAATAGCAAAGACCTCCTGGCAGCTAAGCAAGCTGGGAAGCAGAAGGCCGCCCACTGCCCCACACTCAATTCCTAGACACTGAATGCCCACAGCTGACTGTGTCAGACATAGATAAGCTCAAAACAAATCGTGACTCATGCCAGCCTGAAACAGGTGAAATAATCTCTTATGCTTGGTTGAATATTACTTTCTTATACCAAAATAACAATGGCAATTATCTGCACTTATATTTTATAAATAAATGCAAATTTAGGGCCGGCCCCGTGGCCAAGTGGTTAAGTTCACACTCTGTTTCCATGGCCCAGGGTTTCGCCGGTTTGGATCCTTGGCGTGGACACGGCACCCCTCATCACGCCACGCTGAGGTGGTGTCCCACACGCCACAACTAGAAGCCACGACTGAAATATACAACTATGTATTTGGGGGATTTGGGGAGAAAAAGCAGGAAAAAAATGCAAATTTACTCTCAAAGTATCACCTAAAAGGAAATAAAGAATTAGGAAGAAAAAATAAAATATATTACCTTTCACTAGACCTATCTCCTGATTTTCCTCAGATTTCACCTAATTTCTCTGATAGGCCTATTAGAAAATCACTTTCTTTGTCAGGAGAAATCATCTCTAACTATTTACTTGTAATGAGCCCTTTCTGGCACTGCTGATCTGTAATTCTACAGAGCACTTCATGCGGGCAAAGGGCACTGAGCAAGTCACAGAGATTCTTGAGTTTTGTCTGAACTAGGAGAAGTTAGCTGTTCAGCGGGTTCAGGGCGTATCAGTTACTTGTCTCCTGGGGGATGTTCCTCTCACTTGAACGATAACCTTTTAGGGAGATTCAACCCAAGGCAGGTGGTTTTGGAGCAGCAGGACAGTACCTGTGAAGATAAGTGCAGGGCCTGGGTTACATTTTAGTTCCCTGATTACTAGCTTGATGATACTGGGTAAGTTATTGAACTTTTCTATGAAATGAGACCAGCTATAGATGCTATTGGATATACAATTATACCTAGCTCAGTGCCTGCACAGATGATATTCTCCATAACAGATAGTTCTCTTCCCTTCTCCTTGCTAAAGGAATCAGGGGTCTGACCACAGTGTTGGTGAGAAAAGTTGTACCACAAACAAGCCTCACTGGGGCCATGAGGACTTTGGGAAGATTGGGCCCAAACAGTAGCTTAGAAAATTGGTGAGGGAGCCTCAGTCTATCCAACATTAGAATCACAATTTTAACTGTCTAGACCAGTGCAATTCAAAGTGTGGACATCGGCCCAACAGCACTGGTATCACGCCAGACCTTCTAAATCTGGATTTCCGGGGTGGGCTCCAGGAATGTACGATTCTACCAGCTCTCCACGTGATTCTTTTTCATGCTAAAGTTTGAGAAGCACTGCTCTAGAGAAAGTGTTTCTAGGAAACCTGAAAGGACAGGAAGACACAGAACAGGGAAGCAATTCCATTTTCAGGGGCTCAAGTCAAAGAGATTTTAAGGAAAGATGAAAGAGACAACTGGTAGGAAGCCTCTGGGGAAAATCTTTGGAGATCATATAACAATTATAAATTTTACAAAAGCTTTCGTTCACTTAGCAAACATGAGTCTACATGGTGCTTATTAATCTTCTAAATAGAAATGAGCCACTGGGGGCCAGCCCGGCGGCATAGAGGTTAAGTTCATGCACTCCACTTTGACAGCCTGGGCTTTACCAGTTCGGATCCTGAGTGCAGATCTATATGCGGTTCATCAAGCCATGCTGTGGCCACATCCCATGTAGAAGAACTAGAAGACTTACAACTAGGAAATACAACTATGTACTGGGGCTTTGGGGAGAAAAAAAAAGAGGAATATTGGCAACAGATGTTAGCTAAGAGCCAATCTTCCTCACCAAAAAAAAAAAAAAGAATACCTTAAAAAAAAGAGCCACTGAGTTTATTACAAATTGGCTCAGTAGGCTGATCTCCAAGACAAGAAGAGTCAGCAGCAAAATTTTTAAGCAAAAAGAGGTGGAGCGCTTATTTTTTGTGACAAGTAAAGAAGGAGAGGGGAAGATCGCATCTTACTCAGCAGCCAGTCCTGGGAGGAAAAGAACCAAGGAACAGAAGCATTTAAATCTCTAGGAACAGGAAAGGAAAAAAGTAAGAGTGAGACATGGAACTGAAATCTAGAGTCTGAGACACCCATCAGCTAATAACTGGCAGGAGGCCGAGCAGCAAGCCTCCTTAGAAACTAAACATCTGCCTGGCTTCACATCTCCACAACATGTTAAACTGTTAGCAAAAAGTTGTAGCCTTCCACAAAGATCAAGGACACCCAACACTTAGCAAATTCAGTCACATGTAAATATTTACCTAGCTGTTTCCTTGGGGTCTACAGACATGTTTTACTTTATTGGCAGCTGAACTCCATCATTTTAGTGAGCCACTATATTTGACTAGAAATGTGGGGGAGGAGGAATGGAACAACATAACTTGAAGCAACTGGGAAAATATATCACAGGTATTTAGTAGTAATCTCACCAATACCTCTGAAACTTGGTGGGAGTCTGGGGAAGTATTCTGAAGTGGCGTGTCCCTGTCAGAGAAATTACCATTCCAGTGATCCCCCAGGAGCCCAGGCCCTGCAACTTTCTGTACTCAAAGTTAAGGCCACTTGACTCCATTTTCCGGTTGACCTCTTCCCCAGAATCTGGATCCAGTATGGCCGTTAATAGGAAGAAATTGAAGGAACCCCAGGTGAGTATTTCAAGTAGACATGCCTTCTAGGTAATCTTATTCCTAGACCTGCTCTGGCTCGTTGTTCCAGTTGAATTTCCTCGGCTTTGGCCTTGCTCTTGTGGGAAGCTCTCTCCTTGTGTTTTATCATATGCCTACTATGTGCCCACGTTAGAGCTAGACACTGAAATCCAAACACTTCCTTCAGGAGGCCAACAGTCCACTTCTTCCAGGAAAACGTTCTGAACGTCCTTCCCAGCTAAGTGGGAGAACATGTGTTCCAGCCTGAGTGGAAATTGAAAACTAAATAGAAAGACTGGAAGATAGGTTGAGGAAATCCCCTAGAAAGTAGAGCAAGATGGAAAAAGTAATGGAAAATACAAGGGAAAAAGATAAGAAAAGTGGAGGACCAGTTCTGAAAATCTAATGTCTGAATATCAAGTTTCCTAAAAAAGTAGACAAAGAAAATAGAGAGAGGAAATCATCATTTTAAAAATTCAAAAGAATTTCTTAGAACTGAAGAACATGGATCTGAGTGTTCAGCATGATGACCAAAAACGGAACCACCCCAGGCTCATCACTGAGAAATTTCAGAACCCTGGATGTAAAGGGAAAAGCAGAAGAAATATGGAGGAATCAGACAGTAAAATAACCCTAAATGAGACAAAAGCAACTGAAAACTAGAAATTAATGGAGTAACGCCTTCGAAATTCTGAAGGAAAATTATTTCCAACCTAAATTTCTGTAAGCAGCCAAGTCATCATTCAAGTGTCAGGGCAGAATACAGATATTTTCAGACATTCAAGGACTCAAAAAATTTTAGAGGGGTGGGGAAGGCCTCAGGGATAAAATAGTGAAAAGTGCAATTAAAACTAAGCAAATTTAAAACAAGACAACTCCAGAGAATACAGAAAGTTATACAGAAAAGGAATAAAATAGCACACGCACGTAGTTACTCTATAAATAAAGTACAGAGGTCATAATAACATAAACCTTTCTATTGACCTAATCAAAAATCTAAGCATATTGAGAGCTCCAGGGGATAGGAAGAAAGTATCTGAGTCCGGGGCGGGGGGGGGGGGGGGGGTGAAGAAAGGGGAGGAAAGAAAGTCAACACCTTCATCTTCCAATGTGTAAAGTCAATAGATAATGTCTAAAACTGGAGGGTAAAATCAAGGAATAGAAATATTAGCAGATTATTCAGAAATTTGGAGGAAAATATCAAAACCAAAAACCAGGCAGAGATTATAAGTGTTTTCTTCTGGGGAAGCGGAAGCAGAGGGTGAAGGAACAAGGAAATTGTTTATCATTACTAATTTTGTAGGGCTTTTTGACTCTTAAAATTCTGGACAATAAGAGAGCGGCCAATGGCGTAGTGGTTAAGTGGAGCATGCTCCACTTCAGCGGCCCAGGTTTGTGGGTTCGGTTCCCAAGCTACGGCAGTGACTCACATGCAAAATAGAGGAAGATGGGCACAGATGTTAGCTCAGGGCCACTCTTCCTCCAGTAAAGAGAGGAAGATTGGCAATAGGTATTAACTCAGGGGCAATCTTCCTCACCAATATATATATATATGTGGACAATCATATTGTTGATTAAATTAACATGGAAGAGGCTGAGGCCCAGGCCAATTAGGAAAAGTGATAGGACAGTATCTGAAGTTAGATCACCCTGATTCCCATCCTGGTTCTGCCCTTGACTAACTACGTGACCGTGGGCATTTTAACCCCTATAAACCTCAGTCCCCTCAACTTAAAATGGGGGTTATAAAAATATCTACATCAGAGAGCTGCTGATGATAAAGAACTAAGAAGTGACTACTAGTGCCTGGCACGTTATAAGCTCTCTTCCTTTCATTTAACACAGTTGAGAGAGTCTACTATGTGTCAAGCACAGCTGTAGACATTTGGGACATTTCAGTGAATATAAAAGATCCCTGCCCTCATGGAACTTACTAGAATTAGTGGGAAGAGATAGACAAGAAGCAACAAAGTAATACTAAATAAATAATACAGTTCATTAAAAAACGACAAGGAGGGGCCAGCCCAGTGGCATAGTGATTAAGTTCAGCATGCTCCACTTCAGTGGCCCAGGTTCACAGGTTCAGCTCCCAGGCGCGGATCTACACACTGCTCATCAAGTCATGCTGTGGCAGAAACCCACATACAAAATAGAGGAAGGTGAGCACAGATGTTAGCTCAGGGACAATCTTCTTTTTTTTGACGTTTGTATCCAACGAACCAGTCTGGGATTTAAAGGGGCAATAACATTTATATACATGACACCATGTCCATTTCTGTTACTTTGCACACTACCTTACACAGTAAGTATAATTTAGGTATTGCCTTAGGTGAAGATTTATTCAATCATGGAACATCAGTAAATAAGGCATGGACCCTACCCTCAGATTGCTTAACATTGTAGCGAGGCAGAGTAGATGAACACAAAGAATTTAAAAACACATGTGAAAGAGGTCAATGCCAGAAAACCAGTTGGGTTTAATTGCTCTAGGAAGTTCTGAGGACAGCACCTGTTCCACGAAGCTGAGGGAGGATCAGGTGGCGGTACAGGAAAGGCTCTATGGAGGGAGTGACATCTGTGGGACTGTGTGTATTTGGATGTTGAAGGATGAAGCAGAAGGGCTGGATATTCCTGAGAGCAAAAAAACAAATTTAAGGCACCTAGGTAGAACATTTCAGTGTACATAAGAGGAACAATAATTTTTGAAGAGACACTGGAGCACAGGGCATGGAAAGAGGAATAACAGAAATATGAGAAATAAAGTAAAGAAAATCGTATTAAAGCAAGACTTAATATTGCCATATAAAGGATTCTGGATGAAGATGATCACGACAAAAAAAGAGAAAGAAATGCTAATGAGAATCTAGTTCTCAGAGAAGTGTTCTCCCGCACTCAGCCAAGGCAGTGACCACAGGTTTGACCGTGAATTTCCCAACCGGCAAATTCACTGTCCAAAATTAGAATATAGACATGAACTTAGAGGTAAAATTAAAACTGTCAGCCAAAAAATTGATTTCCCATTTTTTTTCTTTTAAGATTAGTTTATCTTTGGACACATTGCTCTACGTTGTTTTGCTTTCTTTCTGAAGTCAAGGAAGAAAAGACGGCAATTCTCTTTTCCTCATCTCCCGCATCCCTCCTTTTCCAGCTTTAGGAAAACAACACCATCAGTGGATCTAATGACCACCCTTGTGCTTTGTGTTCATTTTTATTGCAAGTCACTGGGGTCAGAACCAAGACCAAACCAGGACCCTCATAACCCACGCCAAAGAAACTTCAAATACCACACGCGGTGAAATAAGCCTATGGCCAGACTTTGCCTCTCAGTAAACATGACTTCTGCAATTTGGTTAAACAGTTTTGCTGTATTCCACAAATCTCTGGCATGCCCTAATAAGTAGAAATGTGGCACCCACTCAGCAGGCTCTGAGATTTCTGTAAGTCAGATTATCTGGAGAACTCTCAATTTTATGATGGAATTTTCCAGTCTTTAGCAAAGTCCTGCAATCCCCATTTCTGCCAATAATAACAACAGCTAACATTTGTTGAGAACATACCCTGTGCCCGGCATGTGCAATCTCATTTAATCCTCCCAAGAACTCTGTGAGGTAGGTGCAATCATTTTGTCCATTTACAAATAAGGAAACCAAAGCACAGAGAAGATAAGTAATTCGCCATGGATTATAGAGGTAGAAAGACCAAGAGTCCACAGTATCTGCCAGCAGCTCTCACCTGATTCTTCCCTTCCCCATCAGGGTGCTCTCCTGGGTCTGGGAATAAAGTCCTCAGGCTATACTTCAGGTTCTTTCTATGAAGGAATCTAGATCTGTCTCCTAACCAGAGCACTTTCCAGATCATCTTGTCCTCTGCAGCTTTTAGACTCTTTCTCTTTAAAAAAAGGCCCTGACTTAACCTTACCCTCTACCACCATTATTCTATCTTATCAGAACTTTTGCTATTTTATCTTGAGGGCTCTTTTTTCCACTGCATTTCATCATTTTCAAACGTCAGATTAATTTGTCACCATCTGTACTCTTCTGGAGACCTTAAAATCATAGTTCATCAAGACCATGCTGGAACCCAACAACCCAATCCAGACAAAAACTGAAAATTAAAATGTCATGACCAGAATGGGAAAGAAAAATAAGACTGTTCTCCAGCTGCATATACATCTGTGTATTTCTTTGGATGTTGACTTTGAAATGCTAAAACACTCCCACATGGAAAAGATCCATCATTTTTTTGTTTATGCATCTGAGTACACAAACATTTGCTTTCAAATGTCTGGAGAACCGGTTTTACAATGCCATGCTAATTCAACCAACACGGCTTTAATTTTATAGAAACTTACAAAAACTGGTATGTTGTAATAATTTTAATTGGATCATTCATCTAAGAAAGTTCGGTCCAAATAACCCATATTCTTCTATAGACATAAAGAATATTTTTTAAAATTTGCACTTTAATCATTTTTATAGAAAAAACCTAAAGAACTTAAGCTCTATTTATATTTCTCTAAATTATTTTCCAATTTTTGTCACTGCACATACATTTTTATGTCATTGTATCATGCATGCATTGTTTTGTATTCTGCTTTTTCTTCACTTTATTTAATATTCCCTTGTACCTCAGTAAGCCCCATACTTGCCTTTTTTATGTCATAGAATAGTTATGTTGTCCTCCTTTGTGATGCTATTGTTGTTTGCCTTGGTCTTTTTTGGCTTTTGGAGTTGTGTCCTGTTTTCTGCTATTTTAAACTGAGTTATTTTTAATATCTTCATATAACACATTTTTCTCCTTAGGGATACCTCCACAGAGCACTAGCTTCAACTAAACTTTAACTCCTTCTAAACCCTCTGTTTACTCAAATTTTAATTGTCTAATTTAAAAGAAAACACACACACACACAATACATGAGCAGTGACAAAGGCAAAACCCTAACCCCTAACCTTACCACCCTCTTTTCCTCTAGGACTCCTTAGAGCCTGGTCTGAACCTCACCACCACGGGTAGAGGCCCAGAAGTGGACCTACCACATCAAAATGGAGGAACAATGTTAAAACTTTGTTTTCAATTTTGCCAGACTGCTCTCAAAAGGACTAAAGCAATCTACAATGCTGGCAGCCCTTTTAATTGTGCCTTCCCCAAAGCCCACTCATTACCATTGTGTTTTGCTATAACTGTTGATTTCCGATACTTAAATATGTATAAAACGCTACCTAAATACTGTTTTAGAATCCATTCCCTCAATTTTGAGATCCATACGCTCAATTTTGTCACGTGTTGATTTCTTTTCTCACTTTTCTTTTGCATACATATAGTGTCTCCTCATCTCTATATTGAACTGGCTTTTAGTATTGGTATGACACATTTATATAAATTTATGTAGCATGTGTATAATTGTTGTATTGTTTCATATCATAGTTTTTTTCTTTCCATAGCATATGTACAAGATGGACAAAAATTTTTGTAACAAATTTTATCTATTATTTTGTCATTCTGTTGTTTTCTTTGAAATTTTGTTATACAAAATTCTCATTATACAGAACTTTTTTAGCTTTATGTATTTAAATCCCCTTGTCTGAGGCCCAGATCCAGGGATGCAGGCAGAGGCTGGGAGAGCCAATCATAAGCAATAGCATCGTCCGTGGGGCAGTTCTCAGGCAGGCTCCCCAGGCAAGGCAGAGAGAACAGGCAGACAGACCCCCACACAGCCACTGATGGAGAGTCTGAGAGAAGCTTTGCTCCAATGAGATGGACTGAGCCACTGAAGCTGGCCAATCAGGGTGCACACTGGAAAGGCTGAGTCATCTGAGGTCAGAGAGCTAGTGAGGATTCAGACGCGGATCAAATTAAGAGCAATCTGAGCCAAGCGTGGAATAGGTCAGAAAAAAGGCAGAACCATATCAGAACTTCCCATCTTGTCTATGATGATATCCTTGGTTTCTTCAATAGTTAGGAATTTATTTTCCAATTATAAATTTCCTATCCTGTTCCATAAGGTAATAGAAAAAGTTTACAGAGGAATATGCACAATATAATCATGCCAAAATAGAAACAGAATTAGGAAATTAGGCCAAGGGAAAATATAAATGGAAGTAGAATATCCAGATCAGGTAAAGGAACACCTAATCGGAGTTAGGCTAAGTGTCTGTTGTCCTTTCTGCTTTTTAGTGCTTTACTTTTAGATAATTTGGAGGTTCTTACTGTAATATGTGGTACATTTGTCAATAATTCGGTTCTCCTCTGTTGTCCGTGCTATACATAGTGATGAGTGAAGCCATTCTCTATTGTTCCAGTATTTCTGTTCTGTCATCTTTTGTTTTCTTAAAATAGTTTGTAGTGGCCAGCCCAGAGGTGCAGCAGTTAAGTTCGTACATTCTGCTTTGGTGGCCCAGGGTTTGCTGGTTCGGATCCTGGTGTAGACCTACGCACGGCTCAGCAAGCCACACTGTGGCAGGCATCCCACATATAAAGTAGAGGAAGATGGGCACGGATGTTAGCTCAGGGCCAGTCTTCCTCAGCAAAAAGAAGAGGATTTGTGGCCAATGTTAGCTCTGGGCTAATTTTCCTAAAAAAGAAAAAAAAATTAAAAATTTAAAAAGTGTGTAAATTCCTCTGAAATTTCAATTTAATTATGTTTTCTCTTTTTCATCCAATAGCATACAGTTTTTTTAATAATGTTTGACATTTTTAGAACAGTTTTAGATGTATAGGAAATTACAAAGATAGCACAGAGTTCCCATATACCTCTATCCACTTTCCCCTATTAATAAAATATTACATTAGTAGGGTACATTTGTTAACAATTAATGAGCCAATGTAAATCCATTATTATTAACTAAAATCCCACTTTATTAAGATTTCTTTAATTTTTACCTAATGTCCTTTTCTCCTCCAGGATCCCATCCAGGATACCAGATTACTTTTAGTGCTCATGTCTCCTTAGGCTCCTCTTTGACTGTAACAGTTTCTCAGATTTACCTTGTTTTTGATACCTTGATACTTTTAAGGAGTATTGGTCAGGTATTCTGTAGAGCGTCCCTTGCTGTAGACTGAATTATGCCTGCCTAAAATTCATATTTTGAAGCCCGATCGCTCAATATGACTGTCTTTGGAGACAGGGCCTGTGAGGGGGTGAAAAAGGTTAAGTGAGGTTATAGGGAAGAGTTCTAAACTGATAGGGCTGGTGCCCTTACAAGAAGAGGAAGAGACACCAGAGCTGTTCATTATTTTCATAACCTTTTTGACTTTTCTAACGTGTGTGTTTTTATAAGAAAATTATCCCTAAAATATTTTCCTCCTTATTTTTACGTCTGATTCTGTTTTCATCTCAAATAGCTATTGCCAGCATTTCAAGTGTTATGCTAAATAGCAATGATGACAGGACATGTCCTCATCTTACTCCTGGTCCAGGGAAACAGCTTTAGTATTTCCAAAGTGAATGTAATGTTTCTCCACTTTAAATGTGTACCATTAAAAACTATTTTGTACACTTAAGTAACTTAATCAATAAAAGATGGCAAATTTTATTGATTACCTTCCTGGAATCAATTGAGCTCACAATGTGGGCTTTTGGTTTCTTTCTTGTTAATCTGATGAGTGTTATCTTTGTGACATAGAGTTCTCACTTTGTTGCAATATCCCTATTCAAACAGAGCATATTATTCATCTGCTATATGACTATGCTTACTTGCTAAGTTTCCTATACTTTTATTTTACCTTTAATATTTGCCTAGAAGTTTCCTTTTTTCTTTTATAATTTGATAGTGTTCTTATATTTGAATACAAAACTATATTTTACTTTCAAAACTATATTTTTTATTTCAAAAAATATATTAGGTAACATATTTAGAAAGCTGTATCTTCCAAAGAAGACATTTTTGGAAATTTTGGAAACTTAGAATTTCAGTTTTACAACATTTAGGAACAACTGTCAATTTTTAAATGGCATAGTAACATTTTCTATTTCTTCCTCTCTTAATAGTCAATTTATATTCCTTATTTCTTATGCTTATTTGGTTTGCATCAATTTTATAATAATTTAACTTGATCATCAAGTTTATTAATATAAACTGGGAATAGTAATACAGAAATTATTTAAAACACATTCTCAATGATCTTTGCATTCTTGATTTTAACTATTTACTCTTTTTTTATCAATTATAATAAGTTTTTTAAATTAATCCTGTGAGTAGATTACTCAATTTACTCCTTATTTTGAAGAACTAACTTTGACCTTAAATGTTGTTTTATTCATTTTCCATTTTATTTATTTATGCCCTTAGTTTTATTTCAGCATTCTTTTGCAATTACATGGAGTTTTTACAGGAGATCATATTTTAAGGCTAGTTTATGCCATTTCTAAAGGAAAAAAGCCAAGTACAGCTTGGTCTTTATTTCTGTAAGGGTCAACAAATCTATCATATTATATGAAAATGAATTCACCCAGCGTGGAGCTAAGACACCCACAAATCAATAAACAATTTTCAGACTGGATATTCTATCACTGACCTATTTATCATTTAAATTCTGGAACAGAATGAAAAAAACTTTCAAATATACACGGAAATGCCAAAGATACGTAAAAATTTAAAAGGGATAATTGTGTTGGGTCCCTGCCTTTATATAGTCAAGCTTTCAAAAGCTTTAATAATAAGAACCAGTAACTAGATTGACATTCCGTTCTGACTCCTATCAGTCTACACACCACCACCAGGGCAAGAACCTCCCTCAGATCCTTGCTTCCAGGTGTGAGTCACCTCACTCAAGCTCAGCCAACTTTCCTTACTTTAAAGAACTTCTTTTCCTCACGGTGCTTTCAAATTCTAATGAGGTCTCCAGATGTCTATTGCAAAATACCTGTGGCCCTTTACACACTTTCATCGTTGGCTCATAAACAACTCTTCTTTTATCTTCAAACAGCCTCCATGAGTTTCAAAGTTTATTTCTAAAAAAAAAGCTTTGTTTAACTATACAGTTCTGGAGGATTTTGTATTTTTGTCTAAAAGCCAATGAGCTTTGACTTTGAGGAATTTCTTTTTGTACCTGAAGACATCTTCAGTTTACATTTTTGCTGATCATAGAGCTGACAGATTCTGTCAAAAACAGCCAGTTGTCAACCTGACTAATCTTTGTCCTTAAAACCTGAGGCTAATCCCAGCAGGATCTGTGAAGTTTCTTGACTTTACTCTGGGCTGTTAAAGATAGGAGGTAGAATAAACAACCAAAACACACAATGTAACATTTACACGTACCAGCATCCTCACCTTACAGCCTCTTTTGCTTCGCTGCCTCAAGGTAGGGTAGGTTGTACACTGCTGTTTTTGTTCTGAAGTCAAGTCCTAGGCATTAAGCCACTGCCACACAATAATGGACAAAACCAATAACAGGAGTATTGCTTTCAAATAAACGTTAGAACTGCAACACATCTAGCTCCAGACGAGGCTAGAAGCACCTAAAGGACAGGAGCCAAGTCTTCTTCATCTTTTAATCTCTCTCCGTTAGGACTCTGATGGATGTTTTTCTCCACCCCCATCAACAAGGACTGGCTTCCGCTGGTCCACACAGGGCCTCCATATAAATTAGAAAAAGACATCTCTTCCTCATGTAGAAGTTTGTAAGTCAGGATAGCATTTATTTCTCAGTTAAACAACTGCAACAAATGTAAAGTCGTTTTTTATGAACTTCACAAATCAAACTATTGAACGTAAAATAATACAAAATTCAAAATTATAATTGCGATATTAAGAATGCCAACTAATTACAACATAGTACTTTGTTTAAAATAGTTACATATCATGCCTCCTTGGCAGATAAATTTGTTGTGGAATTCCAATATTTATTTATAACTGTGTCTCATTCTATAAAAATGGCCACTGGGTTAGGCTATCTTTTTTGTGATGTTGTAGACCTTAAAACGTGTTTAATAAATTTACACTTTCAGAATAAATTCTCCACTGGCATGAATATTAACAAAGTTCACTATAAACTGGGAACCAGATAAGGTTTGGAACTGTATTCAGTACATTAAGGCTGCATAATGACGTCCCATCTAATATGTTATTTCTTAATTATTTTCATCAGCCAATTGCAACTGTAAAATTTTATGTACTTGTAGTAATTCATTTCTACAATTTTTTAAAGTGTATATGTCATCTAGAACAGAAGTCAGCAAACAATGGCTCACAAGCTAAATCTGACCCACCATCTGTTTTTTACAGCCCACGAGCTGACTTTCGCATTTTTAAATGATTGGGAAAATGTTAAAAGAATAGTATTGCTTGACACGTTAAATTTTTATGGAATTAAAATTTCAGCATCCATAAATAAAATTTGAATGGAACACAGCCATGCTCATTTGCTTACATATTGTCTATGGCTGCTTTTACACTTCAACGGCAGAGTTGAGTAATTGAACAGAGACCATGTGGCCCACAAAGCCTAAAATATTTACTATCTAACTTTTTTGCAAACCCCTGTGTTAGAAGTCTAAAAAGGCTGCAGTAGTCTTTTAATATTGAAAACTCTTTTAAATGATAATTGTATTGTATCATTATGTATTAGCAGTAGTGGTTATATTATGATACCATTTTTATATATTATTATTGTGTATTATGATCTATATTTGCTGTATTAATATTGCATGTTATTATTCTTTATAGGTCTATATTATTAATATACCTATCTATATAGTTAGGTATTTTTAGTTACATCATCAGCAATTTCTAAATGAGCATGACACACTGTTTTTAATTTGGTTTTTAGTGACATAATGCTATCAATTGACTTCCTCATCACATATTTGACAAAAATTTTTAAGTTTTTTATATTTGGTAAATGTGTTTTAAGTACAATTAAATGTTTGGTTGAAGTCCAAAAGCAGTTGGTTAGTTCTTGAAAGAGGAAGTTTAGTGGTGTCAAAAAATGTTTTTTAACAGAATTGTTAACTATCAAGTTTAAAGAATGTACAGATGAAGGAATAAAGCCTCTTTCGTGCAATGTCATCTTTTCTATATATACTCGTCATATTATTCATCCTTAAGACGTTAATTTGACCTTGAGACATGAGGCTAATCCCAGGAGCATCTGTGACGTTTCTGAATTATTTTTGCCGTTATTATTTTTTAAGTAGTTCAGTCCACAAGAAAAGTACATAATTCTTTTTTAGTTATTTAGTTCACATAGCAGAATTCCAACCCAAGAATTCGCATATGTAAATATATGCATTCCTATAATCCACAAATCTAATAATAATTTCTCTTTACTCTTTTCTTAGCACATATCAGGGACTGTATCTAAAATAAGTCAGTCATGTTTTATATTTCTTTTTATCCAAACAATTCTATTACAATTTTACAATTCTGGTTTTGTATTCCATTTCCTAAGAAGTATATTATGTTGCCAATGTTTGTATTCTGTGCAAATGTCTTCCACGATATTACAAAATTTTGCTATAGTTTCTGCAAAACACAGCAAATCACCATTATCTCACTCATAAAGTTTCCTGAATAATCCTCTTGACACTAGACATAGCCTTGCCAAAAACTGGATCATGTATGTCAAGAGGTCAGTCATAGTATGTGAATAGTTTTCTCTTTTCCAAATAATTTCTGGTAGCATCAATAGTTATAAAATTTTTCTGTAAGATTTCAACTTTGAATACCTACATTGCTGATGATGTGCATTTCATTTTTTTTCATGTTTACTAAGAATATATAATAAAAACTGACAGCCATTGCATACTTTCTCAATCATTATTGGATTTTTTTTCTATCCCCAAAGCATTTACAATATAGACAAAAGAGAGAATCTTTTGAGGTAGAATAACTATAATCTAATCATTGTCAACATTTGGAAGAATTTGTGTATAATCATTTCTGAAATATTCTTTCCTATAGTTTCTTTTGGAATGTTAAACTTTCTTACAAGAATTGGATACTTTTCAACAACAGCGTCATGTCTTTTTATTTCATATTCAAATTAGATGACTATGAACCTGGATCCGCAAATAGAATGTTCAGTTTAATGGATTCTTTTGTGTTTTTTCACCTTCAAGTTGTTCTTGAAATTCTTCATTTAAAGTTGACATTGAAGTAGAGGGTTCATTTTCATCCCCCTCCATTAATGACATACCTATGCTTCATTCTGCTGAAAACTGTAATTTTGAAATCCTTTCCTTTTTTCTTCTGTCATTCCACCTATTTCTCCAGAAAATTTATTTAACCAGCCAAAGTTTCTCTTTAATTTTCTTTTCTAAAAATTTCCCAATTATTTCTTTTCTGATACTAGTAATTTATTTAAACTTTCTTTTTCAACATCTGCGGGGAAATAGCACCTTTTTCAAACATTTGCAACATTTAAAAATAACATGTTTCTAGGGGCTGGCCCCGTGGCCGAGTGGTTAAGTTCGCGCGCTCCGCTGCAGGCAGCCCAGTGTTTCGTCGGTTCGAATCCTGGGCGCGGACATGGGACTGCTCGTCAGACCACGCTGAGGCAGCGTCCCACATGCCACAACTAGAGGAACCCACAACGAAGAATACACAACTATGTACCGGGGGGCTTTGGGGAGAAAAAGGAAAAAATAAAATCTTTAAAAAAAATAAAAATAAAAATAACATGTTTCTAAATTTTAAGTAGTTAGCTTTTGTAACAACATTTTGATAGTAACAAAAAAAAAAGCCAATATTGTAACATAATTAAATTGTTACACGGTAATCTCTAATTAGTATCCATGTAAAACATAGTTTGTAGATTGTTAATGGAAATTGAATCATTACATAGGAATTTGTATCATAATATAACAATTTATAGATTAAGTGGTAATTTAGCAGTACAATTCTGGTCCAGGAAACAAATAGCAGATGGTATGAACTATAGCACATGGTACCCTGTTAAGCCAGCATATTAAAACCAATAGGGAACTTTTTTTAAGATGTTCATGACAATATTCAATAAGAAGCTCCTTGTTTAGATGCGTAGGTTATTGGATCAAAAGTTTTTTTTGATTATTAAACTCATTCTTCTCTTGTAAGGTAAAGAAGAATGATACATATCTTCTTTCTTGTACTAAGCCACTCTATATCCATCTGTTGGAAATTTGTCACACTATATCAATAGAGCAAAATTCCTTATTGTCACAAGCCAGAAAATTGTCATAATAAATATGCAGATCATCCTTGTTTGAATTCAACAATTAGAATAAAATAATTTTTAATTTTCAAAATAAGGATGTCTTTATGTGAAGCAACCCCCATTGCTATGGAACCCTTGCACAGTGCACAACCTAAACAATATACACAGCAGTTATCTATAAGGGAGAACCTGGTAATATCCTTCAGCCTCTACATTGCCTATCATAGGAGTAGGTTAATAAATATTTGTTGAATGAAATTTGTTTAACGACTGGCACCTGGTACCTAATCCAAGTCTACTTTTTTCTCCCTCTCTTTTCCATGCTCATCCTTTTTCCATTTTTGTTTCTTTTTCATTGTGAAGACACTTTTAAATGTAATGACATAGAACTTGAAGCTCCAAACTTTCTTCATTTAATTTGAATCATTATTGAAAGTTGAGATTGTTCCAGGAAACATCAAGCATTTTATGCCTCCCAACAAGACGATCATCCAAGCCCAAAGAAAGAGTAACTTTCAAAAACATAGAAGATTGAGTAAATGTAATAACTCTCTATTTGGATGGGCTGTCCACACAAACAGTGAGAATGCAACGACTAGGTGTCTAAGAAGTGATCAATTTTGAACATGAGACAATAGTGGGTCAGTAGAAGAAAGTAAAAAGATAATAAAATGTCTCCAAGAGCATAAATTCAATTCATAAAAGAATATATTAGGCACACGCAATATTCAGCACTGGGTGCCCATCCTAATAGGAGAGATAAGCAATATGCAAATTGATTCTATACTGCTAGAATATGACATATACTATGAAATAGGTACAGAGAAAGTGTTATAGATACAGAGAAAGTGTTATGGAAAAATAAAGGAGAAAGAATCACTTTGACTAGAAAAGATGGTGAAATTTTCATTAACTGATTGACCAAATACTGATTGAGGACCTACAATACGCAGGAACTATTCTCAGTGATAAAGCAAACAAAACAGCAACAACAATCACCCTCACGGAGCTTACTCCCTACTGAAGGAAGCAGGACATAAGCAGATAAAGTTACAACATCTCTCAAACAGTGCAAACGTCTATGGAGAACAGTAGCAGCAGAAGACAGGAGTTATGTTGGAGAAGTGCAATTTTAGACAGGGTATTCAGGAAGGCCTCCTAAGGAAGGTGTTGTTTCAGTGAAACCCTAAAAGAGGCAAGGGAATAAGTCATGTGATCCTTGTGAATATCATGCAGGTTGAGGGAACCACTGTGCAAGAGTATGAATGGTGAGTTGGAGGAATTACATATTCAAGCAACACTGTGAAGGCCAGTGTGGCTGGGGAGGAGGGAAAGTCAAGTTATAGGAGACGTGGAGAGAGACAAAACAAGGGGCCAAATCATGTAGCGCCTCGTAGACTCTGTAGGGATTTCATCTCCCAGTGAGAAGGAAAACAATTAGAGGTTCTGAGCAGAGGAGTGATACAGTGTGAAAAGAGACTCAGAAGAAGCAAAGATGAAAATAGGAAGACCAGTCAGACAGCTATCTCAAAACTCTGGATTGGAGATGACAGTGGTTCAGACCAGGATGATAGCAATGGACATGGTCTGAGGTGGTCATATACGAATACATAACTCTCTCAACATCTTTTGAGTGCCTCCAAGATGCCAGGTTCTTTACCTAGCCTAAGGATTAGGCTTGACTTTGGAATCCCTTGCATGAACACTCTGGGCTTCCTTAATCAATAATTCCAAACTCTATTGAGACTGAAACTGCCCCTCCCTGAGTATCCCTCACTGCTGCTCTCAAGTCATATTGACCTCCTGGGTTCTGAATCCAACCCAGCCCACAACACTTCTTGCAACAACCCATGGATGCAGTGACTTGAATTCCGTCCTCCCCAACAGCAGCAACCTGCTCCATAGTAGGAATCACTGTCCACAAAAGGCAGAGGTGGAAGCTTTCATAACACGTTTGGAGGACAGCACCCAACCAGCCTAGAGACCTAAGATCAGAGTGTGTGTAAACAGCAGCATTGAGAGACGAGACTGGAAACATAGTCTTGGTCTGAGAATGCCACCATATGACATTTGGACTTCACCCTCTAGGGCAAGGCCAAAGGACACATGTCTTTTATTGCATGTTTTTTTATCAGTGCAGTAAATTGGACTACTGTTCAGCAAATATTCACTCTCCTCTCTCTTTCCAGGCAAGAATATATAATCCTACCCTCACTGACATGAGCCTTGGGCATGTGCCTTGCTTTGACCAATAGAACACAGGCAGAAGAAACAGTGCTAGTTCCAGTGGAGGATTTAGGAGGCAGGGGGCGATTCCGCCAGGCCTTTTGCAGTCATGTGCTTCACCATGAGAAGATTTTTCTCTGACTAGGTGCTCACGCAAGAATAAGGAGAGACATCAAACAGACCCAAATCCCAACCAGAAATCCAAAACCGAGCCTGGAGTTGAACCCAGACAACTCAGCCAACCAGAGCTGACCCACAGCCGATCCCAGCCAACCTAGCAAGAAGTAAATGTGTATTATTGTAAGCCACTGAGATTGTGGAATTACTTGTTTCACAGCATTATTGCAGCAAAAAGCTATTTGATACAATCAGAAAAATGTTTGAGGATACACTCTCAATATATGTATACTTATTTATTGGGATGCATATGTACTAGTATGCAAATATAAATGCATACAAAATAAAAATACGAATTAAAGTTTTGAAAAGTATGCTCTGAAAACTAATTAGGAAGAAAGTCTAATATTTTCTTTCCACATTCCAATGGATAGTCGTAAGCATTACCTGGGATGGTGGGTCCAACTTTGGAGAATAGCGTGCTCTTGGCCACCAGATTTTGTTGCTTAAACAAACTAAAAATAAACATTATTGAGGAGTTACTTTATTCCAGGGACTAGAGATGGATGCAAAAAAAAAGAACAAACAAAGAAGGTCACTGGTCTTGAAGAAAATCTAAAGTAGGAAAGAGCATAAAAGGTTTGAGAGAGATGACTTTGGAAGAAAATGGATCAGAGAGGAGAGAGGAGAGCTTTTAGTGGGTAGAGTTATAATGTTATTGAAACAGGCTAAGAAGGAGGCATTGGGAAAGGACAACGAGAATGGAGGGGAGAAGGGAGAAAGAGAAAAGGTAAAATTTGGAAATAGTTTGAAATGATCCTCTACCTTATAAGAGTTACCTAACAAATAAACGTTAGCCAATCTCCATACCTATCCATGAAAGAATACTTCACATTTTTTAACTATGATTTGGAATGTATTCTCACATACTTTGCTTCATTTAATTTTATCCACGTTAATCCTCACAGTAACCCTGTGAGGTGGGTATTAATATCCTCATTCTGTAAATGAAGAATAGCGAGGCTCAAAAACCCCTTCCGTCTAAAAGGATGCGGAAGAATCTGGAAACACTTCTCTCTCCAGGCCTGGAGCTAATTTTTGCAGTCACATGTGTGAGGATCTTCTTCCTCCATTTTGAAAGATTACAGCAGTTTTATACATTAAACTTGTCTGATAAGCAACCAGTTAAAACCGTGGTCTTAGGAAAAATGAGTAGAGAGGCCACACGGTTTGGTAAGTTATATAGACAATGCTGTAGATAGTTTGCCATGCGTCCCACAAAGCCTTCATGGGTGTGTCTAGTGGGAAAAACTCTGAATAAGGATGAACAATGTACACCTATAATGCTTTAAGAGATGTGGGATCCTCACTCAAAGTGTACAATGCATAAAAAAGGCTTGAAATAATAATAAAATATCAGAATGAATTGAAAGACAGGAAAACATAATTTAATGCCTTTGATAAGCACTAGATTTAGAGATGTATTGTGTTCAAGATGAAGTGCCAAATGCACGAGGAGTGGGAACTTGAGTTGTTTATCTCAAGAAATAGTTGGGAGGGTCAAACAAAATAAATGAGAAAGTGCTTTGAAAATGTATTTACTCATCCTAGGAATGTGTATGGTATCAGATATACACATGTGAACAATACAGACATTGCCTCTGCCCTCATGGAGCTTGGAGTCTTAAAATAAGTATGTGTTGTGTGACTTTTAAGTGCCAGGCACTGGAGATAAACAATGAGCAAATTCCACCTCTGCTCTTGCTGTCCAGGTACTTCGAGTGTAGAGAAGTGACAACTACAAAATACACAAGCCACACAAACAAGTGGAAACTGCAATGGGGAAAAGAGCCAGGAAGGAGAGTGCCCTCTGCTATCTCAGGGACTTCACCTCAACAGAGACATCACTTGAACCTAATTCTGAATGATGCTTAGAAGGAAATGCAATTCGAGGCAAGGAGCAGACAGTAAACTTTCGAGAGGGAACAGCATCCGCAAAGGGAAGGAGCAGGGTCCATTTTATGACTGGGAAGAAGGCCAGTGTGAGTGGACTGAAAAATGAGAAGGATCACAGAGCCACGTGAAGCTGGGAAGGAGGTAGGGGCCATGGCTGTAGCTTAAGGAGTTTCTCACTTTATCCCAGGAATAAGGGTCTCAATTGCGGAGTTCGTAAGTGGTATAACACGGTGTTGAATAATATGCTCATGTTTGCCTTTTTTAAAGATCACAAGGCTTGGGGCCAGCTCGGTGGCACAGCGGTTAAGTGCACACATTCTGCTTCTCCGTGGCCCGGGTTTTGTCTGTTCTGATCCCAGGTGCGGACATGGCACCACTTGCACGCCATGCTGTGGCAGGCGTCCCACATAGAAAGTAGAAAGTAAAGGAAGATGGGCATGGATATTAGTTCAGGGTCAGTCTTCCTCAGCAAAAAGAGGAGGACTGTCAACAGTTAGCTCAGAGCTAATCTTTCTCAAAAAAAAGAAAAAAAAGATCACAAGGCTATATTGTGAAGATCTGACTGGAATATCCTGAGGCAAGAGTGACAGAAAAGATAGAAAAGTCCAGAGGCTAAGGAGCAGTCCGAGAGGTACTGGTATTCCGGACTAGAGTAGTTTTGGTGGAGAGCGGAGATACACAGGCATTAAAATGACAGGATTTTTGTGATAATTTGAACATGAAAGTGTGAGAGATGAAAGTATCAAGATCGAAAGGATTTGGGGCTTGAAAACTGGATGCATGATGGTGCTATTCACTGAAATAGGATTCTTCGCTACTATTCCGAAGCATAAGTCTTTGGTGTCATCCACTGTAAAAGTTAGATAAGGACCCACAGCTCACAAAACAGTGATAGGTATACATCATCTTAGTCCTTTCAGGCTGCCATAACAAAAATACCATAGACCGGGTGGCTTAAACAGCAAATATTTATTTCTCACCGTCTGGAGGCTAGGAAGTCCAAGATCAGGGTGCCAGTAGATTTGGTGTCTGGGGAGAGCCTGTCTCGTAGACAACTGTCTTCCCACTGTGTCCTCACGTGGCAGAAGAGGTGAGGGAACTCTCTGGGGTCTCTTTTATAAGGGCACTAATCCCCTTCATAAGGACTCCACCCTCTTAACCTAATCACCTTCCAATGGCCCCACTTCCACTTCCTCCTACCATCACATCGGGGGTTAGGATCTCAAGGTATGAACTCGAGGAGCCGGAGGCGGGTGGGGGGGAGGGGCACAAATATTCGGTTCCTAACAATCATTTATCCTTATTAAGTGAAAATGTTTGTTCCCACTAGACACGCTTGCCAGTGTGCCCTTGCCGAGGTGATGTCTTTGTGAGACGCAAGGCAAAATATTTATAATATTGTCTGTATAATTTACCAAAACACACAGTCTCTCTTACTTTATCTCATTTTTCCTAGGATCATAGATTTAGAGATTTAGCGTGTTGTTTATCAGACAAGTTTAACATACAGAACTGCTGTAATCTTTCAAATTGAAGAAAGAAGAGCCTCATACACGACTCAGAAAACTAGCCCCAGGCCCACAGAGAAAAGTGTTTCCAGATTCTTACGCATCACTTCTACCTGTGAGATACGATTTTTTTAAAAAGATTGGCACCTGAGCTAACATCTGTTGCCGATTTTCTTTTTTTCCTCCCCAAAGCCCCCCGGCACATAATTGTATATTCTTAGTTGTGGGTCCTTCTGCTTGTGGCATGTGGGGCGCTGTCTCAACAAGGCCTGACAAGCGGTGCCATGTCTGTGCCCAGGATCCCAAATGGCGAAACCCTGGGCCGCCGCAGCGGAGCCTGCAAACTTAACCACTCAGCCACGGGGCCGGCCCCGCAATTTTTTTAAATAGTTTATGTGATTTTTCTGAAAATTATATGCAACTAATTATCATATCTACCTTTAAGACACCAAATTTAGAAGGAATAAAACTGAATACTAGTCAATTACATCATCAATTTTTTTTTTAAGAAACGTGTTGACTGATTTATACTCGATTAGAAAATTCACTCTAGTGAGAAGTTAGATACGCCTGAGGCTCGCCATTTAAAATGTGAAATTATTTTTTAAAGAAGATAAAAGCAGAGAGATGTTACCTTAGAAAGAGAAAAAGATCAGAAAGATTTTAGTCAGTAATATTGGCAATTAATTGAGTTTTTACATAATAATAGCAACAGCTGCCCTTTTTCAAGTCGTTTCTATCTACCAGGTAATATCCACACAGAACCTAGTTTCAACTCACAAAACCCCTCAGGTAGGTCTTATTGCCGTTTTACTAATCTCAAGACAGAGGCTGCTCAGCCAGTATGAAGAACTTGTCTGAGCCCACACAGAAAGCTAGGCCTGGGTATTTGCCACCATCCCACGCCATCTTCCCATGTGGTATCCACCAGGATGTCTCACGTGGGACCTGCCCATCGGTGTGCTGTGCTAGGCTGTAATTCAGAGAGCTCTTTGTCCCACACAGTATAAAGTGACGCTTCACAGAAGAGGTAATGTTGGAGGTGAATGTTTCCACAGAGCTTGTCACTTAAGATAAACATTTGTTACCCATGGACAAAGAGAACTATTTATGTAGTGATTCCTGGGCGGAAGGTGGGTGGAGTGCGGCCACAAAGGGTAAAGGGGCACACCTCTCTGGTGACCGACAAATAAGAATGTACGACTGAAATTTCACAAGGTTGCAAACTGTGATAACCTCAATAAAAAATAAATAAATTTTTTAAAAGAAATAAATATTTGTTGATCAAGTGACTGGAAAATTAAATGGAAAAAGTAAAACAGCATTAGGAAAAGACGACTTTTAACTGTTTCAAAGTTTGAAGTACGTCCTTTTACTAAACCCCACAGACTCCCTATATTTTTCACAAAGGTCAACAAGATAGAAAAGAGATGAGAATACGGCCACTTTGAGGAAAATGAAGAGGAAACTTCATATCATGCTCTCTAAGCTTTGCAGTCAATAAACATTGTATGTGGGGGCTGACCTCGTGACTGAGTGGATGAGTTCACACAATGTGCTTCAGCGGTGGCCCAGGATTTGAATGACATACAACTAGGATATACAACTATGTACTGGGGCTTTGGGGAGGAAAAGAAGAAAAGAGGAAGATTGGCAACACATGTTAGCTCAGGGCCAATCTTCCACACCAAAAAAAAAAGAAAAATCTATGTAAAAATGAGGAACTTTTACTATCCCAGAAAGCCTGTTCCCTGATCAGCCCCAGGCTTATGCTGTTGACTGAATACATAGCACATAGCAGGCCAACCTCAACTCCTCCTCTGAACTTCTCTCTATATGACTAGCAAGAACCTGCTTTCCTAGGACATGCCCCTACTCGAACTTTCTTGGGCTCTTGTCCATATTTCACTAACCTCAAAGTTTAAAGGCAACTCTGTCACAAGAATATGAATCACACATGTTGAAGTTATAGATTCTCCAACATTCTTGAGCAAGATATGCTACGACTTACGTTACATTTGGCCCGTGTGGACTTGGCTAAAGGGCGCGCCTAAAGTTCAGTGCAGCTAAAGAAGAGCCGCTTTTGAGCCTTATAGTGTCTTCCTGGTGGTATATTGTTTTAAAATATTTGTATTCTTTACTTTTTTCTTATGCTTTTCAGCATAAGACAAACCTAAAGGCTTTGCTTAACTAAAGCATAAATAATTGTTTGTTTAAAATCAATTCAGTAAGAGAAAAGTAAATTAAACTGATTATTTTTGACTGAATACAAGAAACTACGAAGGGAGCAGAGTTTTCACTCTACGACTGTTTGTGTTGATGCTATAGTGACAAAACACAAAGGAGACCATGTGTATCCCATATGAAATAAAGCACAGCCTCTAAGGCCCCACGTGACAAAGCTAAGACCTCCTTTTGCCCTTCCGTCCTGACAGTCCTTGATATGGTCACTTGTCTCCAATCACAAGAATCTTTTTTCTGCTCCTCAAATAAACCGAGCTTGCTCCTGTTAGCCTTCTGTACTTTGCTGTTCCCTCTGCCTAGAAGACTCCACTCCCAGCAAACCATGCATGATTTGCTTCTACTTGTCATTCATGACTCGGTTTGGATGTCACCCTCGGAGATGCCGTCCCAGATCACTCTCCTAAGTAGCACTCTCCCTCCATAACTAGTCTATCCTTCTCTCTTTTGCAGCTGTATTTCCTTCATAGTACTTCTCATTCTCTGAAATATCTCATTCATTTGTCCATTTGGTTGTTTTCTGTCTGTCTCCCCGGTCTAATATAAGCACCTTAAGAACAGGGACCTTGTCTGTCTTATTCATCAACATAGCCCCGGAGAATTGAACATTTGCCCAGCACAGAATACTCAAAAACTATTTGCTGTATAATGAATTAACAGTGAATAAATATATGAATGATTGAATGAATGCTTTCTGTGAAAGTTGTAGCAAAGCCTTTCATGCCAAACGTATCGAAGAGTTATGACAAATCAGTAGTTTTCTACAGTGAAGTGAATGACTTTGGGAAGAACATTCTATCCTATATTCACCCTTACGTTCAGCCCAACTCCAACCAACGAAAAAGTGAGAAAATTCTTCCTTTTATTGCCATGTCTAGGTTTCTCTCTTTGCGCCAGAAGATGATATTGCTGAATAGAAGCCAACAAATAGAAACCTATAGTATAGTAACTACTTACTTTCTTTCTTCATAATTAGAGAGATTTCTCCCTAAGCAAGCAATTCTTAGTTTTCCCAATTTCATGTATTCCAAAGACTATTTTTGGCCCCCCAGGTATAAAATTTATACAGTTCACATTCTTTGGTTCTACTTAATCTTGATCAATTTCTGGAAATTTCCATTTGCATTTTCTCTCTTTCCTCTGTCCTCTCTTTCTCCTTTCTCTCTCTCTCTCTGACAATATACACCCAAATTAAAGATAAAAGATAAAAAGAAGGGTTCGTGGGCCACAGCATGGCCATTTCTGGAGTCATCCCCTCAGCCAGAAAGACAAAGAAAATAAGCACATTATACAACAAAGTGAAACCTGAACTAGGAAGACGTTCATGTCACCTAAAGAAAAGTCACTCATACTGGCTGCCTGACACATATATGTATTTTTCTAAATTTATGGAGGCAAAAATATTTGTTTTATTTAATACTACATATAAAAATTTAATAATCTAAAACATATGCTATCCTATTTAAAGCTGATCATTACTTTTGTTTAAAATCAGTACCATTCAAATTGTTATATTCATATATATAATACATCTTACTACTTTGTGAAAAGGAAAATTTAAATATTTACCATTATCTAAAATGTCAGTTTGCATACATTAAAAATACATAAAAAAAATCATCTAAAAATTAAAATTCCCCTTTATTTAGAATTTAAAACATTCAAGATTTAATGACCAACATTTAACAAGTAGTAAGAATAGTGATAAACTAAATAAAAGAGAGATAATTTCTTCTGATGTAAATGTCTTCACATTCAGGCAAATTTGACAAATTGCCTCTGGAAAGAAGTTTAGCCAGTACATGGATTTTAAAAATATTATATTATGTCAAGGAGTCAACATTTTAATTACCCAGCATTTTCCTCTACAGAATGAATTTCTCTAGCTTCAACATGCCTCATGCCCCCATTTGTAAGCTAATGCTAAAACCTGCCCTTAAGCTAATAGTCAGATAAAATGAGGTAATTGGGTGATTCAAATTGATCTTCCAATACCCTTACCTTTTGCAGGCGAAAGCCTCAGTGTGCTACTGACCATCTTAACATAATCCCAAATGCCCTGGGTTTTTGTTGCCTTAAAAGTTGCACTGCAAAAATGACACAATGACCCTCCCCTCACCACCAAGACCCTCTGAGTCTATCTCCCCTCAAAGGTGCAACCAGCGCTCACACACAGTTTAAGACAGTGTCAGTCATTGCCCTACCTGTCTAACAACATATCAGATGGGGCCTGGTTCAGGCAGTAACAAGGTTTCCACCCCATGTAAGCCCATAATGTGTCTTTTCTTTTACACAGGCTAAAAGAGGATTCAGTTGATAAATGCCTATCTGGGAATTTACATAAAGTAAGACATTAAAATGGAAAACCAGAGGGTCAAAACCCTCGGAACTGCTTCGGCTCCAGTCTAGGGAGAATTTCCAGGTTACTAAATTCTATTGTTGACTAGCCTCTAAAGAGAGAGAACAAAAAATTTTTCTGAATGTAGAATCAGCTTTCTTGAGTAGTTCCAATGTCGCTGACGTTAACAATGATGTGGAAGTTCCTGGCTGTCACTCTAACAGAAATACGTAACAGAACAAACAGTTGGCCCTCTGTATCCACGCATTCCACATCCGCGGATTCAACCAGCTGTGGATGGAAAGGCCTAATGGTTGCATGTGTACTGAGCACATATGGACTTTTTTTCCTTGTCATTATTCCCTAAACAATACAGTATAACAACTATTTACACAGCATTTACGTTGTATTAGGTATTGTGAGTAATCTAGAGATGATTTAAAGTATACAGGAGAATGTTCCTAGGTTCTATGCAAACATTGGTCGTGGAACCCATCCCCTGCAGATACTAAGGAAGGATTGTACCTCACGTGAGTGACTTTTTGTCAATAAACTTTCTGTTTATTAATGTCAGAACTCAGAGTTTACTCTAGGTTTACCTTTCTGAAGAGGGAGAGAACATGTAGTAAAAAAGAGCTATAGAACTACTGTGTGATAAAAAAAATGCCCAAGGGAAATGGTTTTACATTATTTTTTTGAAGGCAGCACTCAGGGTCTAAAGTTAAAACATATATAGCTTACAGGGCTGATATGCAAAATTTTTTCAATACTTCATAAATTTCGTTTTTTGGAATTTAATCCAAGTTCACTTAATTTAGTGCAAGAAAAGAAAAGCATAACTGACAGCTGTTCTTCCTCACAAACAGGCCAACTTCATGAGGAGTCATCACAAAACTGCCCATGAATTTAGATCGCCACTCACTGTGCTGTGGTTTTAGATGGCACGCTGGCTTGGAAGGGGCGGATGTGAATGTGTGTATGTGTGTGTGCGTGTGTGTTGTTGGAGATTTGCTCTGTCTCGCATCCAGTCTCACTAAGCAATAGAACAGGAGCCTCTGTGCCCCTGCCTGCAGTTTTCTACGGGGAGGACTTCCGCTAGACTTAGAGGGATGTGTTTGGCTTCTTGTCACCTCTTCATATGTGTGAGTGTTTGTGTTTAAATACAAAATCTACCCTGCCTTTCAGGTAAGCACTCTGCTAAATCGTATGGCTTTAACTAAAATATTAGGATGATTAGCAGGATGGGAAGGTGCACATTGATGTGACAGTCTTTATTTGTGCCGAAGTTAAGAATTTGATCACTCAACTCTATTGAGCAGCTGACGTTTTGAGTTGTTCACACAATCATGAGCAAGCTATTCAGCGTCCTTATGCTTATAGGGCTTATAAAAAAAATAATGCTAAAAGAGAAGCATTATACCTTTTCCCAAATACGTTTTCATCATAAGGGTGTTTCTTCCTTGTATCTTCATGACTGCTTTTGGTTGGAGACCTAGGGATATAAGGCAGCTATATGCCAAAAACATGGATATACCCAAAACTGTGCAGAGAAGGAATAGATTGACTCAAAGACAGTGCTCATAAGGGAGGGGTACAGCCGTCTGACTTGGGTTGTCTGTCAGTAACTGCTTGGACCAAATGACTTTTAAGATCCCACTCAACCCTTTTCAAAATTTTGTAACTACTTTTCTAAACACAGAGTAAGCAAAATTGAAGTAGACAGCATGGAATGCCAA
The DNA here is from genome assembly GCF_041296235.1 of Equus asinus. Classification (NCBI taxonomy): domain Eukaryota; kingdom Metazoa; phylum Chordata; class Mammalia; order Perissodactyla; family Equidae; genus Equus; species Equus asinus. The sequence goes on from NC_091792.1 coordinate 35,378,209, forward strand.
CGATCCCAATTGAAAGAAACTTGAAAGGATTAGCAACTCATCACACATTCTTCTCTCTTCTTTGTCTTTATATTCTTACATTGGTCACTTTCCCATTCATTAATTCATTTATTGACGCCAAATTGTTAGCACTGTGCTAAACCCCAAAGAAGTTTTCAAATGTGCATTATGTCTGAAAAAAGGTCCATTTCCTGGGCTTCAAAATATACCTCTTTAAGATAAAGTGGAGAGAAGTCTATATTTATATTTATTGGCTAATGAGTTTATGAAGTAAAGGATCTGCTCAGTGGGGGCGGAGGGGAGTGTCACTGTCATCCTTCAAAGAATAATCTAATCAGGTTTGGTTGTCACTTCATTATTGTGAAATACACATAAAGTACATAAAACAAAAATTTGCAACTTAACAAATTATTATACAGTAAACATCTGTGTATCCGCTTTTATAGTTATCATTTCCTTGCTTTTCTTTATAGTCTTACAGCTCAAGTATACATGCTAAATACCTAAATAGTTTTTGAGCGTTTTAAAGATGGTGTCATATACAGTATGTATTCTTTTGTGCGTGTGCGTTCTTTACCTCATTATGTTGGTATGATTTGTCCATGATGATCCGTTCAGCTGTAGTTCTTTCATTTTCTTAATGAATAGCTTTACATTGATGAATATGCACTATTTATGTGTCCAATCTTCTGTTAATGGAAACTTGGGATGCTTGCTCCTGTTGAGGCTGCAATGAACTATCTGCATGCATTTCAATAGAAGTGGAACTGATAAGTTATAGAGACCTCAGTATCTTGAATTTTAGAAAACAATGCCAATCTGTTTTTCAAAATGGCTGTACTAATTACACACCTGCCAGCTGTGTATGAGAGGGTGTTTTTTTTTTTTTATTTGAGTCATTCTGTTGGGTATGTAGTGCTATCTCATGATTTTAACTGGCATTTCCCCGATAACTAATGAAATTGATCACTTTTTTAAGATGTTTATTGGATATCTGAATTTCTCCTTTTTTAAATTATCTTTTAAAATCTTTTTATAATAGGTTGTGTTCTCCTTATTGATTCGTAGTTCTTTAAGTATACTGAATGCAAGCCTTTTATTGGTGATATGTGTTGCAAATAACTTCATTCATTCTATGACTTGCCTTTTTCAGTCTTTTGTGGGGTTTATACTGTATGTAGAATTAAATATATGTCAACATTAGAGCAAATGGTGGGATGGGAGAGCATAAAAAAAATTATATTGTTTTGTGTATAGTTAAGGAATTATGATATCAATTCAAGGAAGACTGTGATAGGATAAATGACATATTTTAATCATAAAAGCAGACTCTAAAAATTAAAGAAGTATAGCTAAAAAAGAAAAAGTGTGATAGGTGGTATAGTGGTTAAGTTCACGTGCTCGGCTTCGGTGGCCAAGGGTTCGCAGGTTCAGATCCTGGGTGTGGACCTAGCACCGCTTGCCAAGCCACACTGGGGTGGCATCCCACATAAAATGAGGAAGGTTGGCACAGATGTTAACTCAGCGACAATCTTCCTCAAGCAAAAAGGGAAGATTGTCAACAGATGTTAGCTCAGGGCCAATCTTTCTCACAAAAAAAAAAGAAAAGAAAAAGAAAATATTCTCCATTAACCTAAAGGAAGACAAGGAAAGAATAACAAAGGAAAACAAACAGAGGTGACAAATAAATAGCAAGATGGCAGAGTTCAACCCATCTAATAACATCAAATGCAAATGGACTCCAATTAAAAGGCAGAGATTGTCAGACTGGATGAAAGAAAAAAAAATCAGAACCCAGCTATATGCTGTTTAAAGGAGACGCACTTTAAATATAAGGACACAGAATGTCTGAGATTAAAAGAGGGGAAAACATATACAATGCAAGCACTACAAACAAGAAAGTTGGTGTAGGTACATTAATTTAGACATAGCAGAATTTTAGATAAGGAATATTACCAGACATAAAAATACAATACCCCTAAGTCTGTATACAAGTAATAATAAAGCATCAAAGTAAATGAATGAAAAATTGACAGAATGAAAAGAAGAAATAGAAACAAAACTACAATTATATTTAGAGCTTTGTTTTGCTTGGGTTTTTTTGATGAGGGAGATGGGCCCTGAGCTAACATCTGTTGCCAATCTTCCTTTTTGTGCTTGAAGAAGATTGTTGCTGAGCTAATGTTTGTGCCAATATTCCTCCAGTTTGCATGTGGGATGCCACCACAGCATGGCTTGATGAGTGGTGTGTAGATCCGTGCCTGGGATCCAGACTGATAACCCTGGGCTGCCAAAGCAGAGCACACAAACTTAACTACTATGCGACTAGGCTGGCCCCTATAGTTGGAGATTTTATTGCTCATATTTCAGTAATTGATAAAAATAGGAAAAAACTTGATTAGGATATAAAGATTTGACCAATTTGACCAAACTGACATTTGAGAGCACTATCCTCAACAACTACAGAATGTATATCCCTTTCAAGTGCACGTGGCACATTCCCTAAGACATTTCAAGAAATTTCAAAGAATTGTTCTTTAACTGCAGTGGAACCAAATTAGAAATTAATAAAAATAAGATATCTAGAAAATCCTCAAATATTTGAAAAGAAGAGAGAGGAAGATATATGAATGGTCAATTAGTACATGAAAAGATACTCAATATCATTAGGCATCAAGGAAATGCGAAGTAAAGCCACAATGAGATACTACTTCATACTTACTAAAACACATAGCTAAAATGAAAAAGACTGATGATACCAAGTATTGGCAAGGTTACAAGGCAATCAGAAATACAATGTAGTTGGAAGTACATTTGGGAAAACAGACAATTTCTTATAAAGTCAATATATACTTACCTTTTAACCCAGGGCTTTCATTCCTAAATTTTTACCAACAAAAAAAAGAAAATTAATTTCTACAAAAGGAATTATACAAGAATATTCATAATTCATTTGTTACTTTACTCATAATAGCCAAAAATTGGGAACAATCCAAATGTTCATCAATGAGTGAATAGATAAGCAAATCGCAGTATATTAATACAAAAGAATATTACTTAGCATAAAAAGTTATGAAATACTGACACACAAAACTGAATGAATGAATCTTCAAAACATTCTACTAAGTGAAAGAAGCCAGATACGAAGAGTACGTAATATTGATCCTATTTGTAGAATCTATTTCTAGAAGGTAATAATATTCTTTGGTAATCAAAATCAAATTAATTATTTGAATAACGTATGAGGAAACTTTCTAGAGTGATGGAAATATATGTTTTGATTTAGGTAATAGTTACTTGTACCTATACATTCATCAAAACTCACTGAACTGTACGTTTAAAATCTTTTCATTCTATTATATGTAAATTATAACAATAAAGCGAAACAAATTTTGACATGTCATAGAAAGAAATTTTAGCAATAATTTTTAAAATAGTGTGAACCAGATCATTGTTTTCTATAATCAGAAACAGCTTATCTCATTTTGTATTTTTTTATTGAAGTGAAATTCAGGTAACACAAAATTAACCACTTTAAAGTGGCATTTAGCATGGCCGGCCTGGTGGCTTAGTGGTTAAGTTCACATGCCCTGCTTGGCAGACTGGGGTTCGCAGGTTCGGATCCCAGGTGCGGACCTACACACTGCTCATCAGGCCATGCTGTGGCGGCATCCCACATACAAAATAGAGAAAGATTGGCACAGATGTTAGCTCAGAGACAATCTTTCTTAAGCAAAAAGAGGAAGATTGGTAACAGATATTAGCTCAGGGCCAATATCCCTCAACAACAACAACAACAAAGGTCAAAGTAAAATTTAGTAAATTCACAATGTTGTGCAACCACCAACTCCATCTAGTTTCAAAAAATTATCATCACCTCAAAATAAAACCCTGTACCCATTAAGCAGTTACTCCACACTCCCTCTTCCCCGTAGCCCTTGGCAACCACCAATCTGCTTTCTGTCTCTATAGATTTACCTATCTAGATATTTCATATAAATGGAATAATACAATATATGACATTCTATGTCTGGCTTTGTTCACTTAGAATAATGTTTTCAAAGTTTATCTGTATTATAGCACAGATCAGTACTTAATTCCTTTTTATGGCTGAATAATATTCCATTGTGCGTATACACCATAATTTGCTTACCTTTTCATTCATTGATGGACATTTGGATTGTTTCCATCTTTTGACTATTGTAAATAATGCTGCTGTAAGCATTCACGTATAAGTATTAGTTTGAGTAACTGTTTTCAATTCTTTTGGATATAAAACTAGGAGTGGAATCGCTGGGTCATATGGTAATTCTATGTTTAACTTTTTGAGAAACCACCAAACTATTTTCCACAGCAGTTGAACCATTTTACATTCCCATCAGCGATCTAAAAGTGTTCCAATTTCTTCACATCCTGGCCAACACTTGTTATTTTCCATTTTGCTTTTTGTTTTTAATTATAGCTATCCTTGTGGATGTGAAGTGATATCTCATTGTGGACTTTCCATTATTTTTACATAAATCTTGAACATAGAGAAATCTATCAACTGACTTCCTTAACAAACAATTTTTGCTGAAGTCTTGGTAAGAAGTCACCCCCAAGCATATGTCATTTTGTAACATTAACACAACAATAATAAAAATGAGAATAGCTAACACTTACATAATGCTTTTTGCTTTACATGTATCATTGTTATTATTATTATTCTTCTTCCTAAGACTCATTTAACCCTCACAACAACTCTATGAGGTAGGCGCTGTTGTTAACTCCACTTTACAGATGAGGAAACTGGGGCTCTAAGGTCTCAAGTGCCTTGTCCAAGGCCTACAACCAGGAAACACTGCAGCCATGATTCCAACCCAGCCAGTCTGACTCCGGAGTTCACTTTCTTTCCTTGGTTGCTAGACTGTACCTCAAAGTAGTTGAAGCCCATAGGCCTTATAGATATAAACCTGATTAATATAATTTAATTACAATACCAAAGTTCAAATTTAGGCACCTACGCTATACTTAAAAGGCAAAAGTGGGATTAGGCTTTTAATTCTTTGTTTTGAAAGGACTGTTAAGTTATATGTGCCTTTGAATGCACTTCCACTCCTGGTAAGAGCCAAGTACCCTTCGTCCCAGCTGGGCCCTGAAGAAGACTCAATGGTCAGGCCCCCCGATGCCCGAGGCGGCTTCCCACTAACTGTTCCTGTTTCTCCCTCAGAGACCTGTGGAAGGCGCCATTCCACCCCCATCATCCAGCAAGGAGTTGGCTCTGGTGCTCCGAACAGTTCCACCAACCTCCCCAGTGAGCAAAAGCTGAGCGGGGAAGTAAGAAACCATAACCTTTAGCTTTTCTCTTTGGACCCTCTCCATTTTCCCTCAGGCCTTCGGGCACTGGAAGCAGCAATGAAATTCAGTGTCTCTGTGTAAAGAGAAAAAGAGCCAGGTCCCCCTCCACCTCTGGAAGGGAATCTCAGCCCCACTCAGCACTTCCTGGTTCGGCTCCCAACTGACAGGAAGAACCTCCTCCCCATTCACCTCACAGCATATTTTAGGGTTTCAGACAAAAAGAACATTCTTTCCAGACACCTCCCCATCCCCCTCAAACCACAGCAATCAGTCTTCAGCTGGTAAAGAAACACCAGTTATTAAATGATTTTTTTAAAGAATTAGTTAATAACAAAAATCATAAACTGCTGCTAAGGATGTGAGCAATACAAAAAAAATGACTCAGAGGTTATATAATGTTCTCGAATCCCCAGAGGGTCCAGAGGGCCTTGCAACCTTTGCCCTCCTCATGCTTGTCATTCCAGTGCAGACTGACCAGCGTCCAGGCAGTGTTCTTAGTGTGTGGCCACCCTATCTGACAAGAGAGAACAGGGCTGCGGCTCCAGCCCACCACTACCCAGAAAAGAAGGAAACAGACATCAGAGCACCTACCACGGGCCAGGCTCAACATCGCGCCCCTGACAGGCATAAGAGGTAGCACTGGGTGAGAGGAGGGCTCTGGAGTCAGGAAGACCAAGGTTTGAGTCTGCACTTCACCTCTCACTAGCTGAGCGACTCCAGGCAAGTCACTTAACTGCTCTGTACCTCACTTCACTCGTCTGTAAAATCTAATGGCTCATATCTCATAAGGGTTAAGGTGAAGGCTGCTTACATAACACTTGTCAAGGGCTTTGCACGTAGCCGAGAACGGAGTAATTGCTCAGTGAGTATTAGCTATTAATAGCGGCACTATCATTATTCTTGTTCCATTATCTCACATTCTCTTCTCAGGCAAAGTCAGAAAAAGCTCAGAGGGTAAAGAACTCCCCATGCTCTCCAGATCTAAGTCAGCTCTTCCCAGTTAGTCCCAAGAGACCCTTCAGAGTATAGGTCATTCTTCCCACCTGGAAGTGTCCCTGCCACCAGGAAGCATCTGAGTAGACACTAGGATTCAGGGCACAGCTCTTAACTTCAGCAATGCCTGCTCTATCGTTTCCAAAACACAGGTTTCTGTGGTTCTTTCTAAATGGATTTGTGGAAATAGGATTCGATACCAAATGTAAACCTGTGTCACTCACTGAAATAAAAGTGCCATTTCAATTGGTGCCACAGGTCAGGGATGGTACTAACAGGAAACACCACCAACTTACTACTTGAAGAACTGACTGCCTCCTGCTAAGAGTTCGGATTGTTACTGTATGGATGAAAATTCATCTTTAAAAGGTCTCATCAATGATGGGTCAGCTGAAAACTTTTGCCCATTTTTAGAACAAAATTGGAATTGGCCTTTTATGGTGATTCAAAAACAGACAGATAGTATCTGCAATTATTTGCTTCTTTGCATTTATGGAATTGCTGTTTCCCCAAAGCAGGTGGCCTAAAGCAAATTGTGCCAGCTGCTTCCAGAATAACCCATGTTTGTACATTCACTCCCCACACACACACTCCAAAAGATCCAGCAGGAACTAAACAGAAACAGGCATATGCAAAAACACAGGCCTCTGACGCATGCACCTCAGCCCACGGTACTCCAGATTTCTCTCCTCCCTTTTTGCTCAATTAAACGGACAATTGTTAGCTCTTGTTTCACATGACTTTTTGAATCCTTTCTGAAGCATTTACACTGTTGTGTAATGGAAATTTTACAGCTTTATGGAAATGGCATCATCCTGGTTCTTGTGACATCCAGCTCCCCAGGTTCTCTGGGCATCTTTCTGGCTTCTGTTTCTGTCTCCTTCACGGGTTCATCTTCCCCTGCCCTCCTCGCTCACTCTGTGGGTGTGCCCTGGGACGCCCTGCCCTCTCACTAGATGGTACATACAACCACGTGGCACATAGAGCCTATTGCTGGGAGAAATGGAATCTGAATAGTGCATTTCAGTTAGAGAGCATTCTAAAAACTTAAATCTTGCTTTTTAAATAAAGTATCAGCTCATATAATTTCAAAGGTATTTACATGCTAAAATGAAGCAACTTAAGGTAAAGCCTTGAGGTCATGTCCTGCTTACAAAAAGGTAGGGACACAGGCATTTGGACACAGCTGGTGGGAAAAGTAAATTAATATAAGCTTCTTGAAAGAAACTTAGCAATAATCATCAAAAAGTCTTTACAATGTCCATACACTTTGATGCACAATTCTATTTCCACATAATAATTAGGAATATGTGCTAATATTCTTCTTAAACAAGGCTCAATTAAAAATGCATTTGAGGGGCCGGCCCAGTGGTGCAGTGGTTAAGTTTGCACATTCCACTTCAGCAGCCTGGGGTTTGCCAGTTTGGATCCCAGGTGCAGACCTATGCACCGCTTGTCAAGCCATGCTGTGGCAGATGTCCGACATATATACAAAGTAGAGGAAGATGGGCATGGATGTTAGCTCAGGGCCAGTCTTCCTCAGCAAAAAAAGAAGAGGATTGGCAGCGGATGTTAGTTCAGGGCTAGTCTTCCTGAAAAAAAAAAAATGCATTTGAAATACCTTAAACTTGAAAACAATCTAAATAGTTCAATAAAGTATAGTATGACCATACAATGATATTTAGAAATCTCCAAAATATAGTCTTATGTGAAAAAGTTAAAAATAGCAAATAGAGTATGACCCCAATTCTTAATACCATGTATATATGTTTGAATAGACATGTACACATAAAGCAAACAACAGGTGGAAGAAGTCACACCCAGTGTTAATAACGATTATTTCTTGGTGTAAGAAATATGGATGACTTGTATTTTATTCTTTGGGCTTTTCTACATTTTCAAAGTTCACTAAAATAGCATGGATCACTTTTATAATGAGGGAAAACACACTTCTTAGGAAAAAGCATCTGAGAAGAGAGAGGTCATATTAATAAAGATGACAAAGTAACGGTTCTCCTAGAATACTAACTTGTAACTCCTATAAGAAAGATCCAGGAACTGAGACTATTGGAAATAAAATATATGTTTCTGAAGGAGACCCATTTGGTTAAATAGACTTTAAATCCTGTTTGAGGCCAGTCTAGGGACAAGCACCTAAGTGGAGATGGCTCACTTATCGCAACCTTGTATAGGTAAGAGAACAGCACCTGGCTGATGGCAGAATGTGTCCTTTGAGACAGCTGAGCTTTCTCAACGCAGTGAGAGACATAGTGCAAAGATGGAAGCACTGCCTTTGGAATTAGAGGAGACTCCTTAACCTTCCATCCACCCCACTAACTAGCTGGCTAACATGAGGGAAGTGATTCAGCCTCCCTAAACCTCAGAGATTTTTTAGTTTGTGAGATAAAGATAACTCTTACTTCACACAGTGTGGATGAAGAAATCAGCCAATTCTTATTATTCATGGATTCCATCTCTGTGAATTTGTCTACCTGCTAAAATTTGTTTGCAACCTCAAAATCAATACTCACAGCGCTTTCCTGATCATTTGTGAACATGCTCAGCGCAGGGAAAATTTTGAGGCACAACCCACACGGTCCCAGCTAAGATTGAATATGCGATGCTCTGCCTTCTTGTTTCAGTTCTCAGACGGTAAACAAGTGTCCTTTTCACGGTGTCCTTAATGCCACATTTTTCACATTTTTGTACTCTTTGTCAGTGATTTCACTGTTTAAAATGGCCACCTAGTGCAGTGCTGAAGAGCTGTCTAGTGTTCCTGAGCACAAGAAGGCTGCGAGGTACCTTAGGGAAAAAATACAGGTGTTAGATAAGCTTCATTCGGGCATGAGTTACAGTGCTGTTGGCTGTGACTTCAGTGTTAATGAATCAACAGCAATATATGCTAAATAAGGTGTCTTTAAAGAGCAACACACACAAACAAGATTACATGCTGCCTGGCTAACAAAAATGTTGTGACCAGAGGCTCACAGGAACCTAACTCCATATCTTCCCTTGGAGCAATGGTTCAGTATTTGCTCATTCTCTCTTCGCGGCAACTTTATAGACCATAACTATCGTGAATAACGAAAATCGACTGTATATACAACTCCTTCATGAGTCCCACAAATATTACATCAATGCACCATGAGCTGCATGTAACAGAGTCAAATGGGTAATAAATGTTTGTTGAATAAACTTAGCGTTGCCTTAAATAGAAATAACAGATGTCATAATACACCTGTTTTTAATCCAAATTTAGTTACATCTTCTGAAAAGCCTTCAGCACGATGGCTTTACAAACCTCCTTCGCCTAGGCTGCGTTTGCTTGCAATAGCACTTAACATCTATTTCTCACAGCCCAACCCACCCTTCAATAACTAAATATTCTTACAAAAGAAATCATCCAAAACAGCCTCAAAATCATGTTTTGGCCTAAAGGTAATTACTGATTCTCTTTAAGGAGGAGCTTTCCAACCATTTAAAAAAAAAAGCTATTTCGCTTCATTCCAATCCTTTCTCCTCCTACAGGGGATACAATTACAACTTATCTTTCATTCGTTAGTGGAGCTATACTGATTCTAAAAAACTCAACATCAGTATTTCTGAAAGGGTAGCCAGGAAAGAAGTTATTTAAACAGAGAGAGAAAGGTCTGTACCTCAATCTAACCACGAACAAACATCAGAAAAACTCAAATTGAGGCGCATCCTACCAAATACCAACACTCTTGAAAAGTTTCAAGGTCACAAAAGACAAGGAAAGACAAAGGAACTGTCACAGATTTGAGGAGACTAAAGAGGAATGATAACTAAATACAATGTGCAATCCTGGCTTGGATCCTCAAACAGAAAAATGACATTGGTGGAAAACTGAAGAAATTCAAAGAAAGTCTTTAGCTCTGTTAAGAATATTGTATCAATGTAATTTCTTAGTTTTGCAAATTGTGTCTTGGTTATGTCTGGTGTTAACATTACGGGAAGCTGGGTGAAGACCACGGGAACTCTCTATACTATCTTTACAATTCTTCTCTAAGTCTAAAATTAAATTTTAAAAAAGTTTTGAAAGAGAGAGAGAGTAGGAGAGATTAAGAGAGGAAATAGGTGCTCATCCTACATTCAAAGTATGAACATTGAATTCAAGTCAGGTTCGGGGTAAGGGATGGACAAACAGCTACTTTGAGGTAAATAGTATTGTCCACCATTTTAATGATAAAGGAACTAAGGTTTTGCAAGGTTATGTAGTTTACCAGAGCTCACAGGGCTAGTAAATGTAGGAAACTAGCAAAATTGCCCCCGGAGCCTACCAGCTTAACCACTACACTGAACTGAACACTATGTAACTTGATAAACTCCAGAACTCTCTGTCACCTTAATTTCTGTACCAACATAACCTCTGTGAGATGCTTTTAGGCAGCGTGAAGTATGGAGAAATCACTGTCGTCCTCTCCCACTCCCTCCTGCCTCCCTAAATACCAAGCTTACTCAGGTCCCTAATTTTCACTCCTGAAACCGGCCCCACAGTCACAGAGGCTCACATTCACCAAGGAGTTTCATCTCCAATGGTCAGACGTGACCGACCACTCCCTGGTCCTCAGGGTAGTCTCCTCCAGGGACAAGAGCAATGGTTCAGAAATAAGGCCTATTTTCTGGTCCTACCTTTCCCACTGACTACCTCCTTAGCCTTCAGTAAGTCTCTTTATTTCTGTGGTTTTATGTCTGTGTGTGTCTGTGTGTGTTTGTGTGTTTACTTCACAGAATAATTCAAGAAAAAATTTTTAACTGGATGTGAAAATACTTAAGTCTTACTAAGCCAAATTGACTGAATAATGAAAAATCCCAGGAGTTTAGGCTCACTTGGGGATCTAAAAGTCATCGAACTGCTCAGCTCTCACCATCTGTGTTACGAATACTGCCCAGGCTCTTCTCTAGTGGAATCACTTTCACAGCCACAGGCAGGCTGGCAGCGTGGCGTGGTGTCCTTGTGGGAAATGTCCTCCTGCTCTCCCTGTGGTTCTATTGAGTCCATACCAAAAAAAACTCTACATTCCCTGCTATAGGTGGTGGACACATCACCGAGGCTGACCAATCAGAATAATTCATCTTCCTCATACAACAACCCAAGAAGGGTTCATCCAAGTCCTTTCTGAGGGGTTGACAAGGATGTCTCTTTTGCACTTTGATCCCAAGCTGTAAGCATGCTTGTGGCCACTAGGGATATGTTGCCATAGAGAGAGTCTAAGAATAAAACAGAGTCATGATAAGCAATACTGAGAGACAGACAAACAGGGAGAGACAGCGACAGAGACAGCAACAGAGAGAAGACAGAGAGTCGATGCGATTGTTTGAAGCCCTGGATCCAACTATGTCTGAAATCCAAACTACCAATTGAAGTTCCCCGTTAAGTAAATCAAAATATTCACTTGTATATTTGGTTTGTATGGGATTTTCTGTGACTTGCAACATACAGTCATAACCAATACAACGGACATTACGATGTCGTTGATATCAACGTTTTCTTCATAGTTATTTTCATCTGTTTTTAATTGTGAGAAAGTGGTAAAAGTATGAAATAGTACCCTTTATGTTAAAAAAAAATAGATAAACTCCATTATTTTTCACGTAAGAGTAGTGCTAAATAAAATTGAAGATACAGAAAAATTTTAACAGTATGTTAATTAAAACAATAAGTTAAAAAGGCCCAGACATTGTTAGCTTCAGAAATATTGATTGATATTACACAGAAATTAAATGTACATATTAAAACCACAAAATCTTAAAATCTTAAAGTTATTCTTGATTCCTTTCTTTCTTTCCCCTCATATCTAGTCAATCGACAAATTCTGGTGTTCTGCTTCAAAATGTATCCTGAATCCAACTGCTTCTCTCTGTCTCCACCACTACAACCCCAGTCCAACCCGCAACACCTCTCATGTGGGTCACAACAGCCTCAGCTGGGATTCCTGCTTCTAACCACAGCTCCTTACAGCCAATTGTTCACACAATAGCCAGAGGTACATCTTTGAAAATATAAATCTGATGATGTCATTCCTCTGCTTAGAACCCTCCCATGGCTTCCATCACCCTCAGAATAAAGGCCAAAGTTCTTACTATGACCTATGAGGCCCTGCATGATCTGGCCCCTCACAACCTCTCATGTCACCTTTCATTACTGTCTCCCTCATCCATTGTGCTCCAGCCCCAGTGGCCTCTTTGCTCGTCCTACAATACAGCCAGCATGCACCCACCTCAGAGCCTTCGCACTTTCTATTTCTTCTGCCTCGAACGCTCTACCCCTCAGCTAGCTCCATGGCTGTTTCCTCTTTTTCATTCAGGTCTCTGTTCAAGTGTCACCTTGTCCAAGAAGCCTTCTCTGGCTGGCCTATCTAAGATAGTCATCCTCTCATTTACTCTCCAGCACTTACTCTGCTTTATTTTTCTTCATTGGTCTTATGCTATGGTGTTATGTTATTTTTTCATTTCCCTACTTGTTTGTTGACTAATTGCCTTCTCTGGAATATAAGCTCCATGAAAGCAGAGACTTTGTTTTATTTACTTCAGAGTGCCTCCAGCCACTTGACAAAAGCCAGACACAAAAAAAACAGATACTAAATACCTGTTAACTAATGAAAGAAGAAACAGGCAAAAAGTTAATATCTCTAATATAGACAGGCAAAAAGTTAATATCTCTAATATAGAAGAGATATTCCAATTAATAAGAATATTATTTCATTCTCATATAAAAAATAGGCACACCCAGTGCCCACATCTTGCTGTTTAAATATTATTCTCCAATCAAAGGAATCAGCTCCTTGGAGAGATGACTGATTCTAAGACTGGAGTACGAAAAAACCCAACAACACAAAGTGGGCCTGGATCATCTTGTAGGACCAGAAAGTAAGAAAGGACTCAAAAAACAAAAGGATGGGGTCATGTCAAAGGGGCACATGAGCCAGCCTGAAAGAGTTCCCATTGGCCAAGCTGGAAGAATTTGTTAACATGGGATTAGATTATAATCTAAAGTTTAAAATAAGTATCTATGATTCCATACTGATATAAATGGTTGGATATATAAATAAATGGGGAGAAAGAGACAAATCTTCCTTAAAGAAAAGCTCCAAATAATATATACTCCCTCTGTTATGGGATGAATTGTCTCCCCAAAATTCACATGTTGAAGCAGTAACCTCCAATATCTCAGAATGTGACTGTGCGTAGAGATAGGGCCCTTAAAGAGCTAATTAAGTTAAAATGGGGCCATTAGGGCAGGCCCTAATCCAATCTGACTGGTGCCCTTATAAGAAGAGGAAATCAGGACACAGAGACATGAAACGCATACACACACAGAGACAACCACGTGAACACGCAGCAAGACGGCAGCACCTGGAAGCCAAGGAGAGAGGCCTCAGGAGAAACCACGTCTGCTGACACCTTGATCTCAGACTTCCAGCCTCCAGAACTGGGAGAAACAAATTTCTGTAGTTTAAACCACCCAGTGTCTGGCATTTTGTTACAGAAGCCCAAGCAAACTAATACAACTCTCTTTTCAGAGGTGGCGCTCCACCCTCACCCCCCCGCCTTGAATGTGGGCTAAACTTAGTGACTTGCTTCCAAAGAATAGAACGGAAAGTGAAAAATAATAACTTTACAGTGGCGAGACCTGGCAAACACCACTCAAAACAAGTGATCAAGGTTAATATCACTGGTGCTAAGTCACGTGAACAGCCTGTGCCCCTTGATGGGATGTGATGGGAAAAGCATTTCACCCCTCTGGTATTCTTCCCAAATAACCACCATCCCAGATGAATCATGAGAAAATATCAGACAAACTCAAAGTGAGAGAGATTCCACAAAATATCTGACCAGCATTCCTCAAAGCTGTCAAGGTCACAAGAAACTGTCACATACAGGAGACTAAGGAAACAGGAAGATTAAATGCAATGTGGTACTCTGGACCCGATCCTAGAACAGAAAAGGACATTAGTGGAAAAACTAGTGAAACCTAAATAAAGACTGAAGTTTAGTTAACAGTAATGTACTAACGTTGGTTTCTCAGTTGTGACAGAAGTACCACAGTAATGCAAAATGTTGTATGGAATAAATAGGAACTTTCTGTACTATCTTTGCAACTTTTATGTAAATCTAAAATTACTCCAAAATAAGCATTTATTTTCTTTTAAATGGGCAAGGAGAATGAATAGGCAAATCACTAAAGAAATGCATATGTTCTAAAATCTATGGAAATTATGTACAAAGAAACACAAGTAATCAAAGAAACAATGATAACAATGAGTTATCATTTTTCATCCATCAGAGGGGCAATGATTTTCAAAAGTGATAATACCCAATGTTTTTAAAAAGATGTGGGAAAATATATTATTTGCCAATGTATCTAATGTCTTTATCAAGCACATACCTCCATTCATTTCCCAAGGAAATAAGCAAGCAAGTATTCAATATAATAACTAACATATATTGAACACTTACAATGTTCCATGTACTGTGAAAAATAGTACATATGCATTGGATCATTTGATTTTCATGATAATTCTGTGAGGTAGTTACTATTATTATTAAGGATGAGAAAAATAAGTTGAAATCCTTACAACAACTAGAATATTTATTACAGTAATGGCCTCCTCCAATGAATCACGCCCCCCTGTATCTAAGCCCTTGCATAGTCCCATCCCACAGTGACACTGGGTTTGGTCATGTCGCTTGTTTTGACCAATGAGATGTAAACAAATGTCAAAAATAAAGGATTTCTCTCTCTCATTCTGTTCTTGAAATCTTGCCACATGTTAAGAACCCCTAGCTCGCTAAAGATTCAAGGTCAGTCAACAGCCAGTACCAAGCACCAGACATAGGAGGGAGGCCAATATAGACCATCCAGCCACTGCTGAGCAATCAGGTGGTTTTAGCCACATGAGTGACCCCAGGTGAGAGAAGCAGAAAACCCACCAAGCTGAGGCCAGCCCACGATAGACTCGTGAGCAAATAAAATGGTTGTTTTAAACCACTAAGTTTTGGGCTAGTTTGTTTTACAGCAATAGATAACTAACAAACAACCTCATGAGAATTTTGTTCTGTCTACTTGATACATGAGGAATCTAAGACTTAAGTAGTTAAGTAGTTTGTCTAGTTAGTGGCAGAGCCAGAATTCACAGAGACATAGCTAGTCCTTTTAAGAACCAGCATTCCTAAACTCCGTGCTGCTCCACTCACCATTCATCTTAGTAAAGTTTAAAAATGAGAAATTACAAATAACTGAAAAGTACTTCAAAGGGGGATTGTTTCAGGGAATTATGATACAAACAAATACAATGTACAATAGAATAGAATACCGCTAATGATAGAATCCATGCAATTATCCTCTCAGCAATGTAAATCTACTGTTGATGTGAGAAGATGTTAGAAGTTTACTTTTATTAGTGCTACTGTGTGTCACGTACTATTCTTAGTGTTTTACATGCTTTATTTCATTTGCTGTTTACAGCTCTGTGAATAGACTATAAATTATTCTCATTTATTATTATTCTCACTTATTCCCAGGAAAATGGGTGCAGAGTAGTTGAACAACTTGCTCAAGATCACATGGCTAATTAAGTGGCAAAGCTGAGATGGCCACTCAGGGAGTCTGACTTCCCAGGCCATGTTCCTAACCACAACATCCACCTCTGTTTTTCCCACAATATGTCTTTAGTTGAGAAAGATCAGATTACAGAAACAATATGTGTTTCCTTTTTGGTAACAGAATAGAAAGAGTGGGTGGTTGTGTGGCTTGTGTTTATATAGGTAGAGAAAAGAATATGGAGGATCTTCTTCTAAGCACACCGTGTCAATGTAGTTACTCCTGACTGATAAGATTACGAGTGACTTTTATTTTCCTCTATATATTTTTCTGATTTTTTGCGATGAAAATTTACAACTCTGATTATGGGAAACTTATAACTCTTTTTAAGAGGAAAACTTCAACACTCCAATATTTAAAAATGATAAAGAAGATTTAAAAATTCACAAAATAGATATAAAGTCCTACATGATCATACAAAAAAGTACAAATTATTTCGTAACTATGTATAGTGATGAATGTTAACTAAACTTATTGCAGTTATCATTTCGCCTCATATACAAATATCGAATCATTATGTTTTACACTTGAAACTAATGTAACATTATATGTCAATTATACCTCATTTAAAAAAGGAAAAAAGTACAAATTAAAATAATTCATCAGTTAAAACAATTAGTTAATCTTTTTCATCAAGCATCTTTTAAACGTTAATTTTCAGTGCTTGCTGGGATCCTGAAAGATAAATATTTTCAGTTACCGCCACCAGGAACATAACTGACTCAGTCTCTCTGGAATTGAATTTAGCAATATGTATCAAGAAAGAATTCAAATCATATGAAGCAGTAGCAATGAAGAGCTATTTATAATGCAACAGACTGAAAAAAAACAAAGTCCAACCATGAGAGAATGGTTCAACAGGTAATGCAACATCCATATAATAGATAAGAGAAAGCCATAAAAGATCCTGTTTTCAGAAAATACTTAATAACGTTCATTATCTCATATTACTTTATTCCTCATATTACTTAAATAACATAATATTGGTAAATACCAATATAATTCATATGCAAGTGAATGTGTGCTTATGTATGTGTAAATGGGCGGCCCCCCCCCAAAAAAAAACCCTGAAATTAAATATGCAAAAATTTAAACCATTATCTCTGAGTCCTGGCATTTTAGATAACTTCAGCTTTCTGCTGAATGGTTGTCAAGCACCTGGACAAGCCCATGTCAAAATCAGTTGGTACTAAGAGGCACAGAGGTTAGTAGCATTTAAGGTCAGGATCTCTGGACCAGTTCTGGGCCCAGGCAGCAACTGCACAACTGAATCATGGCACGCTCAAGGCCACCACAGGTGCGAGTGCTGGAGAAGTCTGGCTGAGCATGATTAGAACCGCAGTACAGTAGAAGAACTTATATCCCCGAAATTCTCAAGAAAAAGGATTTCATGAAGCTGCAAGTCTTTTTAAGTTTCTTCAGTGTGTGAGTCATTTCGGAATTGAACCTATTAAAGAATATCATCCACAGCACCTGCCACTGCTATGTGTTTATAAGAAACATCTGGGGTTAGATCTCCCCGCAATCATAACATCACACCTTGAATGTGGCTTCAGTAATCAGATTCTTACATCCCAGGTACTTCTAAGCTGCCAAGGCCACCTCCTACAAGGAGCATAGGAGGCCTCAGATCCTTTCTGAGAGAGTCAGAGCTACCTCTCAGTGAAGTGGTGTTAACTCATCTGTACAAACAAATGAACAAGCCGAGATTCAAAGTCAGACTGCAAAGCCCAGGCTAATTTTTAACCTCTGACCACAGATGCGAAGCTTTCCATCTTCTCCCCATCTGCTGCCTATTGAGATTATGGGGGAAGACATTGTACTAACATTTACATATAATGTGTGCTTAACTGAGTAACAGAATGGATAAATCAACTCTGCCTGATGGCACTTTCTAATTTTGATCCAAATTAACTAAATCTTGACTTTTAATCCAAACTATTGTTTTTTAACTTATGGCCCCACTTTGTTACCAAAAAGTAGCTTACAAAGATACATAAAGTATAGCAAGATAATATGAATTAAAGGTAGATGAGAAAGAAAAGTGAGCACAATGGTAGGGACACAAAAAGGTGCTAGGATCGAGGCTAATACAAAATCATACATCACAAGGTCCTTCTATGCACTGAGAATTTATTCCTTTATAAACGTATGCAGCATTTTAGAGGTGTGCCAGTAAAACTCTAAGTCAGTCTGATTTATTATCTATTACCGGTTATGTCCTAAAAAGACAGGACAGCTTTGCTATAAGTTGCTTTACATGACACCCATGAGAATGTCGGAAAAGTCTGTAGTTCAGAATTATTGTTAGAACCTAATGAATATGCGACCATGGATTGTAGACTAAAAGACCACATGTAACAGCAGTTACCTGACTTTTCTACCATACTGGTTGTCGTTACCAACACCCACAGGGGATAAAGATTGAATTCAAAGTCAAGCAAATGTTCAATTCACCATGTCCAGTCTCTATTATGTCTGCAAATTTTACTCCTCAAAATAATGACAGAACAGTGCTAGGTATATTGTAGTCACAAATACATACGGCATTCAACATTTATTGTATTTAATGCTATTAATAAGATATAATTGACTTTGATAATAAACAGGAAACGAATGCAGATTTTGATTTGTTGTTTTATCAATGAACATCGCATAGCACATCACACAGCACAACTACATACTTATTCAAGAGCCATGATTTTTCACTTTAAGAAATCCCTGAGATTCAAACATGCTACTCCCCACTCCAAGAGAGCAAGAAAACAATCAGAAGTTTGTGAGCAGGAGTAGCATCTTGAAAAATCAAAACTACGCATAGAGCGATTCTAACACTCTCCCTAACAAGATCATGCCAGAACCAGGGTTAGAGGCCTATAAATCCCAGAACCTAGGCTGGAGACAGGTAGGGAGGGTATTCAGAAGGAGTCACATAAGCGATTTGGACAGAATACTCACTACTTCCCTCCCTGCCATCTGTGAACTAAGACTGTATGGTTGGTCTATATCAGCAATTCTCAAACGTGAATGGGGCATCAACTGAAGATATTGTCAAAATGCAGATTCTGACTCAGATGTAGCTTGGGGCCAAAATTCTACACATGTAGGAAGCTTATAGACGATGCTGATGCTTGCTGGTCCGAGGACCTCAATTATAAGCAGTGAGGATTTTTATTATATCTTTTATCACTAAGTTGATACATGAAAACAGACTTGCTTTTACTAGTATGGTGGTTAATTTTATATGTCAACTTTGCTGGACTCAGGAATGTCCAAAATAGCTAAGTAAAACATTATTTCCAGGTGTGTCTATGGGGATTTTTCCAGAAGAGATTAATAATTGAATCAGTCAACTAAGTAAAGAAGCCACCTGCACCACTGCAGGTGGGCATCATCCAATCTGTTCAGGGCCTCAACAGAACAAAAATGTGGAGGAAGGGCAAATTCGCTCTCTCTGCTTGAGCTGAGACATCCATCTTCTCCTATCCCTGGACATCAGCTTTCCTGGTTCTCAGGCTTTCAGACTTAGACAGGGACCACACCATCGGCTCCCTGGTTCTCAGGCCTTTGGACTTGGACTGAATTATACCACTGGCTTTCCTGGATCTCCAGCTTTCAGACCATGAGACTTCTCAGCCTCCATAACCACTTGATCCAGTTCCTATAATAACCTCCTCTTATGTATGTCTGTGTATATCCTTGGTTCTGTTTCTCTGGAGAACACTAATATACTTGAGTAAAAACAAACTAGAAATGGGTGTTTGGAGACTCAGTTGGTTTTGTGTTGTGCAATATGGAAACTTCTGGCCTTGTGTGGCTATTTAAATTAAAATTTAAATGACTTTAAATTAAATAAAATTTAAAACTTAGTTCCTCAGCTACATTAGCCACATTTTAAGTGCTCAATAACCATATGTGGCTAGTGGGTACCATATTGGACAGCATGGAAAAACATTTCCATTATCACGGAAAGTTCTATTGAACAATGCTGAACTGGAGATGGTTCAGTTACCAAAGAAAAATTTAAAGAATATAAGGTTTACTCCACTTTAAAACAAATCAAAAAGTGAAATCTCGAACTGTCATCTATAAAATTCCAACCATCTTTGCTCAGAAAAAAAACAAAGATAGGTCAGGACAACATGATACCCATTAATAAAAGAAGCTTACATTCCTTCTTCCCAGCAAAGTGCAGTACAGCTCAACCTCAAATGGAACATGACATTAATGGGCTAAAAGGGAAAGATGGGTAACAGAGAGCAGCGGAAGCTAAACAGAACAGGCCCTATGCTCTGCACGCTTCATTCCAAAGCCATTTTCATTACCCTTTGCTTTTATCAGTCAATCTCGTGACTTATGGGGAAACTAACACCAGTGAGAAAAAAGATAGGTGATGTGGAGCACAGTTTTTTGTTCAGCTGTATCTAGAATACTCCATTCTGACTATTCAACACAAGCAGCAACAACCAAAAACAAAAACACAAAGAAACCAAGAGGACATATTAGTCAGGGTTCTCTAGAGAAACAGAACCAATAGGCTACATAAATATCTACAAAACTTATATACAAAATATATACAAAATTTAAGTTGTTTTAGTATTACACTTAATATAATATAAAACACATTATATATAACATATATATAACATATATAACAATATAAAACAAGATATTATATATATAATGTAGAAACAGAGACAGATTTTAAGGAATTGGTTCACGTGATTGTGAGCACTGGCATGTCCGACTCTGCAAAGCAGACCAGGAGGCTAGAAACCCAGGGAAGAGCTGGGTAGTATTGCAGTATTGAGTCTGAAGGCAGTCTGGAGGCAAAATTCCTTCTTCTTTGGGGGGCCTCGGGAGTTCTCTTAAGATCTTTTAACTGATTAGATGAGGCCCATCCACATTATGGAGAGTAATCTGCTTTACTCAAAGTCTACGGGTTTAAACATTACTCACACGGAAAATATACCTTCTTGGCCATGTCTAGACTGGTGTTTGATCAAACAACTGGGTACCATGGGCTAGGCAAGTTGACACAGGAAATTAACCATCACAAGGGGATAGAGATTATGAATCTTTAGCTCTGTGTCCCTAGTGTTTGGGGCCTCCCTATCAGCTCTCTTCGTGGCTGCTTTCCTCAAACTCAACAGCTACGCCAGTGGAAACTATAATGATAGTCATGCTGGAACAATGGCACACTTAACTGTGCTGACCACCTGTCGCCTGTCCCACTTCAGTTTGTTGACAAGCACAAAGTCTCCATGAGCTTTCAGAACTGGATGCCTGATGTCAATGCTGAGATTTCTCTAGGACAACGGGATAGTGAAGAGCAGTGGCTTTTCCCTTTTCCCCAAACACCCTCATGCCAAAGCCCACCCAGCACACTGAAAATTGGAATTACATTTTGCCGATTATATGACCACTTGGGAAATCTGGAAAATAAACGAGATGTTTGTCAATCACTCTGAGCATCTCAGAAAACAAGCACTGCTGGAGGGGAAAAGGATTTTCATTAAAAGAGCCTTTCCAGGGTTCTAAACCAAACTCAAATTTTTCCCTGGGTTTGGCACATAAAAGAGAAGGGAGTTTGCTCGCCTTCTACAAAAAAATAATTCTTTCAGATCACGGTCTTTGTGGTCTATGAGAGATATAAGTTTATCCTTCCACTAGAAAGTTCCTTCTGCCTTTAACTTCCTAATTTTATATTTGTAGCTGATGGATATAAAGTCTGAAGAGGTGTTGTCTGGGTGAGAATAAATTAAGCTATAAATCCTCAGAAATCCTTCCTCCCACAATGATATTACATAACCAGGTAGCAGGTTTCTAGACTGATTTCCTTAACCACTGACTCCAACGCCTAACCATAAACTTTGTGAATCACAGGCACTAATATCCAGCTTGCAATCGAGCTGTAGCTTTGCGCCTTCACCTTGGAACGCTTGGCACAGTCCTTAGAACGCTTTTTCTAAGCACTGGGTTTGAGACCGAGTCCTACATTCTGTGCATGTTTTTTCAAAGGCATCAGTAAACTCCATGATTATCAGTTACTCTCAGCTGATGATGAGAAAAGATTATCAAAAGTACAGTTATTTAAATCCCTTTGATGCAGACTTTGAAACAGTCCATGAACCAAATCTCATCATGATAGGTTTCAGAGGAAGTGTAAGAATTGTGTATGATTAAAGTGACTTAGTTTCCAACAGTCACTGTAAATTCCAGAAATGAAACTAGTAAATTCTGTCACATAGGGTGAAAAAAATAGACTGAGAATATACCCCTTCTACAACTTGGCCCCCTATCCACCTTTCCACATTCTAGACTTATCGCCTGCTACCCTCACCTACCCTGTCTTGCCTTCCACCTTCTCAAATTCATTCCTACCTTTGAATGAATCCAACCCATTTCCATTTAAGACCCACCAAAAGTCCTATGTGCTAGGTACTTACGGCTCAAATCCCATATCTTCCGTAAGCCTTCTCAGACCTAATCACTTAGAATTAGTCTCTCCTCCTCTGTACTTTCGGAATACATTGTCTTTACCAGAATTGGAGCCTTTATCACAGTTCAGGTGGGCTTACTTGTGTATATTTCTCGTAATTTGTGAGCTCTGACTCAAAAATTTACTATGTGTCATTTTTCTTTCCTTCCCAACACGTGACATACTACATGCCCAAATAAATGTTGAAAATGGAATGGGATGGAAAGGAATAGAAGCAGCTCCAGAGAGAGACAGTTTCACAGGCACAGGTTAAGCAGCTAATACAGCTTTTCCAAAGGCCCAGTGATTCTGCAACGTAGCACAATGTCTCCAGATCACAGGACCCCAAAGACAGGGGAGAAATGTCCTTAGAACAATGACATAGAGAAGCATAAAAGGACAGGGGATCCAGCTAAGGGGACACTTCAGCAAGAACCAGGGTGCACTCACTCTCCCAGAATTGCCTCAAATTACCTATTCTTGCCAGAAAAAATCTACTAAGTCTGCCACTGAATCTTCCCTAGCCCAATGCAAAGTGGTAAACTGTGACGCTCCCCCTACCACATACTATAATAAAAGAATAAGTCGTGTTTAAAGCTCATCCATACACATTACCACATTCCATTCTCATGAACCTTGTGAGGTGGGCAGGGTAGTTGTTTCTCATCTGATAGATGAAGAAAGAGAATCTCAGAGGTTAAATAATTTTCCAAAGGTCACATAGGTAGTTTATGGCAGAGCTGGAACGGTAACTCAGGTCCTTTTTGATTTATTATTGGAGGTGCCAACTACACACCCACTTTGGTAGGAATAAGATTTCCAAGCCTTGACTGCCCTTTACTATTTCTACTCCAAACATTTTGGGTTGGGGTGGGGAGAGCAGCAAGGAGTTCCAGATGTGGAAGCAGGGAAAGCTCAGGCAAGGCAAGGGGGGGGGAGGGGGGGGGAGGGAGCGAGCCCCCGGGGGGGCTGGATTTATTGTGTCAGGGAAGTTCAGATTTCTGTAGACGCTCTTCCTCTAGAAGCAGATTGTTCTTTTCAGACAAATCCTTCAAAGATAATTAGTAATTGTAATTATCCAAGTCAAGTAAAAGTACAGGGCTGCATGCTGGAGTGCAGGAAGGGGAGAGTTCCTAGAAACCATTCAGGAGTCATTGCTCCAGTGAGGGTGGAGAAGGGACTGCCCATTTCTCAGAAAGAAAGAAAAAGTTGAGGTCCTTTGAGCTTTCAAAATATGCCTCTTGGAACATTTGATCTTGAGACAAAGTACAAACATCTCCTTGAATGAGGTCCAGGACGTTCGGCCACAGGCAGTAGCCACTTTTCATGGACAAGATTTGCTGACAAGTATGCCTAATTCAATGTTGTCACATTTTATGGGAATTAACCAAATACTAGGGTCATATGCTAATGATAGGCTGGAAAAGAAAGATGTTCCAAAATGCAAGGCAAGTTTGTTCATAAAAACTTTTTGACTCTTTGGCATTTAGTATAGGGTGGGGTGGGTGGGCATGTACATAAAGCAAACATGTAACAGAGGTAAATGATACATCTGATAACAAGAAACAAAATACATGTTATTTCTGCAAGAGATTTTTACAATGCTGAATTAGTCCTCGAAGGGAATAGGTGAAGAAAAAGCAAAAGACTGAAGGCAAACCAGAAGAACCCAAGAGAGCCCTAAGGTGGAGGGAAAAGAGAAATCAGACCAAAATGATGGAAAGAGATGAGTGGAAACTGAGAGAGACAGAAAAAAAGCAAGGCTCTGCAAATACCAATATGTGCTCATCCTAAAAAGATTTTTACCTTTTAACCTAGGTTGTAAGAGTACCGTTTCATAAATTTATCTTAATTTTAATTTTTAATTTTTAAATTTTATTTTAAATATTATTCCATTTTGCTTCAGTAGGTTTAAAATATATGAAGAGTTGGGTTTTCCAAGTAGGAAATATTATAATACATAATTTACTAAGATGATGGGACAGTGAACAATTTTTAAGTTTAGGAAATTCTAATGTTGTTTGGAATATGCTTGTGTGCATATATATGTGTATGTGTGTGTATATATAATATATATAATATATATACACACATATATATATTTTTATATATTGTATATAGTAAAAAGTATAAAAGTATGTGTATGTATATACATACATGCATACATATTTATAGTTTTCTTTAAGAATACTGGCAAAGACCTAGAGACATTCAGCAGGTTGTGAACCTTGGGGTGACTAGGCTAGATAGAATAATAATTTAGCTAAAGAGCCAAACTGTTGAGAAGAATAAATGACTAGGTTGCTATGAGAATTTTCTCCTGGCTGATCCAAAAAGACAGATATAGGGAACTACAGAAAGTGAGACCTTGTCCTCACTCACACCACACCCACCACCTTCAGATGTGAGCCCCTAGGAGGTGGAGGACGAGAGAGCTGAGCCTTCCATTTGGAAGAGGAGTCTTTGGAAAACTGTGGGCCACAGCAAATTAAAAGAGCCAAACACAAAACCACTACCTCCTTTCTGATAAAGAAGAAGAAAGTAAAGACTTTGTTACACAGGGTTGCTGCATAGAGGGTGCATGCATGTGTGTGTTTTAACGCAAAGTTAAATCAAGTTCTAAATTACTGTCAGACAAGAGGAGCCTAGAAGCAAATTTTTGACTCTGAAAAAAAATCCAAATGAATTGTATTTTATCCAAAGTAATAAATCCATTACTATTTATTTATTATTACTTCTTCCCTACTTAAAAGAGAGAGAGGGAATTTGATATAGCTTTTCATTAAAAGCAGGCATAAATACTGTTGAAACAGAAATTAAAACCAGAAAAGGAGAAAGAGACAAATATCCTGACCACAAAGGATAATAGACTTACCATGACTGAGCTCCACGCTTGGCCCCAAGCTTCTTGGCAGTCAAGACCAAAAGGAAAACACAGTGAGTTATATAACGCCAATGAAAGAAAGCATACAAATACTTCAAGGGAGAAAACCTTTGTCTCTGGAAGTAAATTTTCCAAAAAGCATTCACCACTAGATTAAATAATGATTGGTAACAGTTGAAGTCTCATGGCAGGAGCTGCTTGCATTTGTATTTCTTAGAGTGCTAGACTGTATCTTAGCATAAATTTATTTTTCAGCTCTTCCTTATGACAGGTTAATAAGTATGTTAGTGATGCTACAAA
Organism: Equus asinus; assembly: GCF_041296235.1. Classification (NCBI taxonomy): domain Eukaryota; kingdom Metazoa; phylum Chordata; class Mammalia; order Perissodactyla; family Equidae; genus Equus; species Equus asinus. The sequence continues at coordinate 35,403,829 of NC_091792.1, forward strand.
TGTATTTTTGTGAAAAAATATATAAGAATGTGAACAATATGTTAAAGTCTTACTTTCTCTCAGTTATTCAAAAGCAAATTTTACCACTTTAACCAAAGCTAGATGCCAGTCCATGGTGGTATCCAGTAGAATTGGTTTTCATCTTCAAAGGATATCAGGAACTGTCTCTATCTTCATAAATAAGCATTCTCCAAGGAATAATAGTGCTAATGGGATTTTAAGATACCCTGGATATTGTACCATAGCGCAAAGCTTTTGGGAGTGCAGCGGATTTGTTTCCATTTTAATGTCAGAAGTAGAGTGCGTTTATTCTTCTTTGGAATGATGGAGAGAAGTGTCTTTGCAAACGCATAACACTGGCACATGGGAAAAGCTTATAGGAAAGATTAAGAAGTGAACGATAAAGGCTTATACCAAGAGATAAAACAAGGGAATGTAGCTATCAAGGGAAAGAGTGCCAACAGACACTTATGAAGGACATGAAAAAGAGGTCCAGGTGGATTTTCAAGGAAAACGTGAATTTTAGAAAATTACTGAAAATCTTGCTTTAAAAGCAGAACTGAGGAACAAATAGGAAAAATAACTTACAGAGACTACGGAAATTTTGGCTATCCAAGGGGTTACTTAGAGTTTAAGAAAAGGTGCATAATTCTAAAACATATAATATATCAAGTTTATGTTCTGTAAGAACAGGAATAATTCCAACCACATGAGGATTTAAAGTCTTAGGACTATTGCCACCATAGCCAAACAAAATGGAAAGAAAAGGGATACTATAGCTGATTTGGTACAAAAATAAGGAAAGAAAAAGAGAGAGACAAGACAAAAAGCAGCAACATAGATAAAAAGAGCATGGATTTGGAGTTGGACTCACTTGGATGTAAACGCCTTTTTACCATTCACTGGCTCTGTGATATGGGATAAGTTACAAAATTTCTCCAAGCCTCAGTTCCTCATTCGCAAAATAAGGATAACAGAACTATGAGGTGACTGAAATGGAATTATACGAAAAACACTCAGCACAGTGCCTTCCACAAATATTACTGATGTATTTATAGAGACCGGAGGTGGGGAGAGGGCGGGGGAGAGAGAGACAGAGAGAGAAAGGGCTAAAAGGAAGGAAGGGTGAAAGGGAGGGAAGGAGGGAGAGAGAGGAAGGAAGGAGAGAAGGGAGGGAGGGAGGAAGAAGGAAAGAAAGGAAAGGAAAGGAAGAAAGGAAGAAAAGAAAGAAAGAAAAGAAGGAAGGAAGAAAAAGAAAGAAATCCCCACTTAGGGAGCTTGCAAAGAAATACAGCCAGCCAAATAAAATAGAGGAGAAAACCATGCTGTCATATACTGCTGGATGTCTTAGAGTAGAAATGCCCCTTAGAGATTATTGAATTCAACTCCAATTTCATAGATAGTTAAACTGAGACCCAAAGCGGTACTAACTCAAGGTCACATTGTAAGTTTGCAATAAATCTCTTCTCTGGAAAAAAAAAATCTATTATGGTTATTTTAGGAGAGAAAATAAATATCAGGCAAAGTTGGGTGATTTATTTACAGCCATAAGTAGGGGATGAGCACTAGCCCTGGCTGGCCTAAATTTCCAAAATTTATTACCTGAATTTTTTACTTGCTTCTGGTCTGGTCACTTAAGACTTTCTCCTAAATTTAATGAATACTGTTTCATATTCTAGTTAAACATAAACATAAAGAATCTATTAAACATTTTATTCATTATAAGACTGCCAAGACCGAGCACGTAGCTCTTTGGAGTAAATAATTATTACCTCTTTGTTACTTTAACCACATCCTTGAAGACAATTTAGCCCAGACATGTCAATTAATACCAGAATCGTTCATTCTTGGCAGCCAGTGTTTCTTGTTACCTTTTCCTTTAGCCAAATCCCAGCAGCTATAATCACAGAGATCCTTTTCAATGTCCTATAACCTGGTTGTTATTTCAAATTGTAGCCAGAAAGAGTATTTCTCAATAGAAAAAAAAATTTTTCCAAGGAAAGAAACGATGTGTTCCAGCCAATGAGGCATATTGTTGAATACTTGCAGAGAGTGTAAGAATATGTCTCCGTTCTTTCTTTTATTGTTTCAAAGCCCAAATCACTAAAAAATACTTGCAATGAGATTTTGATTTATGTTCATTTTTTACATCAGCATATGCCAAAAGATCTATTCAGGTTGACTTCATCTTAGGAAAATGGCAGAGCTATTTGGTTCTACTTTCTAACCAGATTTCTTGAACTTTCACTTGGTGACCACTATCAATCTGATTTCAATCCACAAACACCAGCTATAAGATGTTTTTAGGCCCCTTTAAATCTTTACAGAGAAGTGTCAGATAGATTCCCCTATCTTCCCAAAGAAGTTTAGCATTTAAAAGAGGAGATAAATAGTTTAAATGACAATGACCAACACAAGAAAAGCCATCATTCTGCCAACTACTAAAGAAGTAATTTAGTCAATAAATACTGAGTTAAGAGGAAGCATGTATGGGGCCGGCCCCGGGCCCTGTGGCCGCTTGGTTAAGTTCTCCAGCTCCGCTTCGGGGGCCCAGGGTTTCGCTGGTTGGGATCCTGGGCGTGGACATGGCACCACTCATCAGGCCATGTTGAGGCGGCATCCCACATGCCACAACTAGAAGGACCTACAACTAAGATATACAACTATGTACTGGGGGGATTTGGGGACATAAAGCAGAAAAAAAAAAAAAAAGATTGGCAACAGTTGTTAGCTCAGGTGCCAATGTTTCAAAAAAAAAAGAATCAATCATGAAGCACTTAAAATTCACACATGACTAGTTCATATCCCAGAATCTCTGGGAGAGGGTCATGAACACGTACGTGTGAAAACCTCCACAGTTCTTTGTACTGTGACATGAGGGTTGAAAATCACTAACCAATGATGAGACTGATCAGTAGAGCTACAGCTTGAAGTCTGGAAAAAGGAAATGGAACCTTCAGAGTTGGAGTCACCTTGTAGAATAGAGCTCACTTTCTTGGATGAAACAACCCCAGCAAATATAGAGAGGTGTTAGGATAGCAAAGACCAGAAATGGATTTCAAGGCAAAATCAGGGGTCTTGGACAAGAAAGTAATGAGAAAAAGAAGAGGCATTATGGTTTGGACCAGCAGTTCTGTGGATGTGATCCCCAGCAGCTTCAGTATCACCTGGAAACTTAAAAATGCAAAATTCCTCAACCACATCTGACTTACTGAATCCAAAACTCTGGTGGTGGGGCCCAGCAATGTGTGTTTTAACAAATCCCCAGGGTGGTGATGATGCATACTAAAGTTAAAGAACCACTGGTCAAGAGTCTGAGAACGGACTGAAGGAGAGAACCTAAGTACGGTAGAGGATGTCTGGAGGCCTTAGAATGTTTCCAAGATCTCACGGAAATCTCATTAATTAACCATGCCCTATAGTTCTAAGGGAGATTCATCTAATACTAAAGAATTGATATTACACACACAGGATTCTCTGGCAGCAATGCAACAAAGTTAGAAATCAATAACAAAATGTCTGTAAAAATTACAATTAGAAACTAAAAACTATACTTCTAAATAATTCATTGAAGAAATAAAAATTATACTGGAAATTATAAAATACTTAGAACTGAAAGTCGACAAAAAATACTACATATAAAACTTGCACAATGCCAATAAAGTGATGCTTAAAGGAGCAAGCTTAATCTTAAATAGGTACATTAGAAAAGATCAGGATTAAAAATTAATGAATTAAGATTCCAAACATACATGGAATACAATATACCTTTTTCTAAAATTTACCAAAATTAACCGGAAAAGAAAGACTGAACCTGAATAGACTTGCAATCATAATATCAAGGGTTCTCAACTGGGCACCCCAGACCGGAAATAACATCCCTTGGGAACTTGTTAGTAATGTGAATTCTCAGACCCCACTCACCCCTACTGAATCTGGGGGTGGGGCCTAGCAATCTGTGTTTTAATAAATCCTCCAGGTGATTCTGGTGCAACTAAAACCATAAAGCCCACACTACAAAGGAAGTTACTAAAATCGTTTCAGTTATTTTTATCTCTGATTAACACCTGAGATCTCCCTTATAACCACTATGAGGTTTGAATGGGTTTTCACAGGTGAAATTAGTGATAGTCATGATAATATGGATTGACTGAAATATTTCACTCCCACTTGGCACGAAGATAGTATAAAAGTCTGGTACACCCTGGAGACTATACACTTCAGAATGGTACCCTGGCCAAGATCTCTTATTGGACCTGTGTCCAGCCTTGAATTCAGGGGATTCTAGTTGTCTGAATGGTGCCTCAAAATATTGTCATTTGCCTCAATGACATTTTCCAACAAGCTGTGGTCAGGACACCTAAAAGGACAAAGATTTGGTATTTTTGTACTCTTTTTGTGCCTGCTTTCTAGCAAGTGTTGTGCATGTGTCAGAATTTGCTCTGAAACTTGCTTTCATTATAACCTGGTAGTGAGACAGTGGAGGAATGGCAAACTCCCACTTGCCTCTCTTGGTGGCTACGATTATCTACCAAAAAGAAGCTAAAAGTCGTACATGACCAGTTAGTCTGGGCTGGTTCACATTAAGTGGATTTAAGAGAGAATGGGAAAAGAGAACTTGGAGACAATGAGTAAAGACAATTCTCTCAAAAAACTTTGTAAAAGAGCCATGACAGGCGACAGGGATGAGTAGGAGTGAACTCAAGAAGGATTTTTGCATTCTTTCTGAGTAGTTAATAAAATAATCCTGCTATCTTTTTTCCTTTTTTTTCCAATATTCCCCCAATACCTTGAAAGTATCACAAAGAAAACAAATTGAAAGCTTGTGATACTCAAGAAACACATTAAGGTGTTTTAAATTCATTCACATTTTATTCTATTATAGTCTATATTTGAGCACATATGCAAACTATTTATTATTACAAAGAGTTTGGCAAATTAGGAAGTATGTTTAGACCAGTAAAATCAGTTGTATTTTTTATTAAGTTTTAAAAATCTTTTTTTAGGGGCCGGCCCCATGGCCGAGTGGTTAACTTCCTATGCTCTGCTTCGGTGGCCCGGGGTTTCGCCGGTTTGGATCCTGGGTGCGGACATGGCACTGCTCATCAAGCCATGCTGAGGTGGCATCCCACATGCCACAACTAGAAGGACCCACAACTAAAATATACAGCTATGTATCGGGGGGGGGGGGCTTTTGGGAGAAAAAGGAAAAGTAAAATCCTTAAAAAAAAAATCTTTTTTTAAAGGTGTACTTTTTGGTGAGGAAGATTGGCCCTGAGCTCACATCTGTTGCCAATCTTCCTCTTTCTTTTTTTTTCCTCCCCAAAGCCCCAGTACATAGCTGTATATCCTAGTTGTAAGTCCTTCTAGTTCTTCTATGTGGGATGCCTCCATAGCGTGGCTTGATGAGCAATGTGTAGGTCTGCCCCCAGGTTCCAAACCTGTGAACCCTGGGCCCCGAAGTGGAGCACGTGAAATTAACCACTATGCCACCAGGCCAGCCCTCAACATCAGTTTTTAAACTTTTAACATTTTAGCCACTGAAAAACAGGACAGCCTTGGGCTTTCTGTTCAGCATCTGTTGTTCTGTTCCACTTCTGTGAAATGCCATTCCCCTTTAACTATCACAAACAAACCTTCAACAATATTTGTTCTTTGGAGCATTTTGTTTCCATAATTTCAGGTCACAGGAAGGTTGGATAGGAGAGAGGGACGTTTTGTTAATGAATTCTTCTCTTTTTCCAAAGGCTTAATTCTAATCCATTAGAATGCTTAATTTTCTTCTGCAATAAATATACCCCAAGGTTATTTTCCCTGGTGAAGTCGCTGGGCACAAATAAATCCTGAGTTTTCATGGCCTGACTTCAGAATTTTTCCTTTTACAATTCCCAGCCTGGCAGAATTCTCAAATTAAAGACTGACTCACACAGACTGCCAAATTGGGCATTCTGATGAGAAGAATTCGTCTCTTCAGCTGACACCAAGTATTGTAAGGACCTAACCAAGGAAAGGTGAGTCCTAAATATCTATGCTAGAGAAAAGTCTTAGTCAGCCAAAGTAAATTAAGGATATTTAGACCAGGCACATTCTAAACATTTCTAACCCACTATCCAGATGTTTCTATGAAAACAACTCCAAATTAGTTCCTTTTAGGAAGCATAATTTTGAAACACTGATGAAAACAACCTCAATTTTTTATCAGATCTAATGAATTGTTCTAGTTTATTAAACAAAGAATTTATTATTCTGCCTTTATCTTTTTCTCTTACAAAAGATCTCATTTTAATAATAAAAATAATAAATATTTGAATTCAAGTTGTCCTCTCTTTAAGGAAGTCAACAATTCTATTCATTTTTTTAATCTAGTCTTTGTTTAAAGATAATCATTGGTAAGGTATAAGAATACTTAATACTAATTTACTTTTACCTAACTTCGGTTTCTTTTTTTTTCAAGATTGGCACCTGAGCTAACATCTCTTGCCAATCTTCTTCTTTTTTTCTTCTTCTCTTTCTTCTCCCCAAAGCTCCCAGTACATATTTTAGGTCCCTCTGGTTGTGCTATGTGGGACGCCACCTCAGCATGGCCTGATGAGCAGTGCCATGTCCACACCCAGGATCCAAACCAGCAAAACCCTGGGCCGCAGAAGCAGAGCTCACGAACTTAACCACTCGGCCACAGGACCGGCCCCTCACTTTGGTTTCTTAAAGGACCTTCATGTTCATTCTCTCAAAATCTATGAGATAGGGATGTGCAGAAGTTATTGCCATTTTGTAGATGTGGAAACTGAGGTTCAGAAATGTAAGGGACTTGCTTAAGTTCCCACAGCTAGTAAGTGCTAAAGGCAAGACCCACTTATAAGACTCCAAACTCCAAACCCAATGGTCCTTTCATGACATCATTTATGTTCCATTTGAGTATCTGAGCAGAAGACAGTGGATCCACCAGTACTGTCCCTGTTTCCAAGGGCTTACGTATCAATCTTTTTCAGTGGACTTTGTGATTGAATTCCAGGCTGGCCTTACTGAAGGCCTACCACAAAGACCACAGAATTTTAATTTAAAAAAAAAAAACTTTCAATGCTCCAATAAGCTCATGGTTCAAACATAATAAGTAGTCGAAAGATGTGGACGTGATTAAAAGAAATATTTCTAGGCAATACTGCATTTATACCATAATGTTAAACAATAAAAACACTCTAATATTAACTAATGAACAGAGAGAAAAAAAGTGTTATGTTTGTTAGAAAAGCAACTAAGCAAGAGTCTAATAAAGGAATAGCAATTGCTATCCAGAGCCCATAAAACCTTCTGTTCAAGGTGACAGACTAAACACATGTGTTTACTTTTCATTCTTTCCCAAACCCTATTTAAAAATATAAAGAGATATTTTTTAAACAATGAATCCCTAACAGCACTGGAAACGAGAAAAAGTATAATCAGTAGACCCAAAATTTTGAGGAAATAAAAAGCAGATGGGATCAGACTGATGGAAAATCCAAACCAGAGAAGACTGCAACATCCAATAGGTGTGGGAAAGACAGCTGTAAGCAAGACGTTCATCCCTAAGGACTCTGCCAGGAAGAAACTGTAAGCTGAATCCACAAATGTAGGGGGAAGAGTGAATGATGAGGAGATTGTCAAAGTAATAAAGAAATATCTATGAAACAGCTGAGCCCGCTGTGTCCCCTCTTCTCCCTGTCTATGGAAATCTTCTGTCTGGGGTGTTTGCTTCCAGAGGCTCTAATTGGGCAGGGCTCCTAGCACAGGGCAAGAAACGGAAGCACAGCCAAGTCTGAGGTAACTCCAGACTTCCACAGTGGACACACACACACAGAGAAGGAAGTGACTTCCACACCCAAATATTCCTTGCACTGGCAATCCTGGGGTCTCTCAGCCTGCACATCTGCTCCCAGCTAACACAGTCTAAAAGAAAACATGTCTACTTACACAGAAATTTTTAAATTCGAGATGAGATGCTATGTTCCTAGAAAACTTAAATATTTATAGTTCCAGAAGAAGTTGCAAACCCAAACTGGATAATAATCATAGCATAAATTAAATATATAGGGGGAAATACATGGCCCCCAAAAGGTACTAGGCCCAGACTGTTTTACAGGAGAATTTGTCTCAATAAAATTAATAGTCTCAATTTTATTTAAATTGTCCCTAGACATATAAAACAAAAAAAGAAGACTCCTAACTAGCTAGCACAAACAAATACGTACATAACAAACGCTACTAGCTGCCTTCTATGGGCCATATCCTTCTTGCCAATGATTATGTTTACACAGCATTGTTTTTAATGCTAAATGTAAATGTTATGAAACCAAACATCCATTCTCCCATTACTACAATCTCTGCTTCTCTCTTTGTGAGCCTCATCTACTACACTCAATTTTTTTTTAACAAATTTGGTTCCTCTAGGCAAATGCCATAGACCAATTTTACTCGTGAATGTGAATTTTAAAATTCTTACTAAAATATTAGCAAATCAAATCTAGCATAGAGTAAGAGAAGAAAGCATTACATTTTACACAATAGGGCTTATATAAGGACTGGTTTCTAATTAGAAAATCAATTCACTGTATTAATATATTAAAGAACCATTTGATAGACGGGTACACACACACACACACACAAACTTGAAAATTTTATATCCATTCCCAATTCTTTTGTAACTCTAAGAATAATTCTAAGTAAGCTAAGAATAGAAGGAAACTTCCTTAATTTGATAAAGAGAATCTACCTGAAACATAGAGCAAGTAACCTTCTTAAGGGTAGACGGTAAGAAAGAATTAAGAAAAAAAAATCACTATTATTCAAAATTATTCTGGAGTTCCTAAATAATGCAATAAGACAAGAAAGCAAAGGAAGCATAAATATTAGAAAGAAAATAGACAAGGCTTTGAATAGTTATAGTTCAAGATAATCAATTGAAAATTATTAGAACTAATGAGAGAGTTTCCTGAGGGATCAAGATACAAGATAAGTATACCAAAATAATTATATTTACTATAAATCAACAATAACTTATTAAATGCAATAAAATATCATATTTATAGCAATTAAAAATTTTATATACACATATATTTTTAAATAACCAAAGAAGAAAGGTATAAGAAAAATATTTCTGAAAACTCTTTTAAAAATCTGAATAAATATCAAAATACATTATTCTTTTTTGTATAGGAGGATTCATTTGGTAAAGGTATCAATTTCTGCCAATTGATGGCTACAAATTCAATGTGATTCTGACAAAAATCCAAATTATTTTCAATGGAACCTGAAAAGTTGATTCTAAATTTACTTAGTAATAGTAAATGTGACTGGAAAAAGAGCTTAAAACTGAAAAAAAAAAAAATGATGGGAGATTTACCCTAGCAAATATTAAAACAAACTATAAAGTCATGTTAATTAAAATAGAGAATTCATATTAAAAATATAGATACATAGAAGTATACATAGGTATAGATGCAGATGCAGATATAGATATAGACACACACACACACATCTCCAGGGTACATTCAGGATCAACAATGGTGAAAGAACTACATGAAACAACTAAATAAATGAGTCTTACTGAGTTCTGCATCCTCAGCGCATCAGATCCGCCAGAGTAACCACTAGAAGGGAAAAGTCTATGAGACTGTACAGGTCACAAACACTTTAAACGCACCGTGGAGTACCCAGAACGACCAAATACCTGTAACCTGAAAGTAATATCATACCTAAACTTAATAGTAATAATCTGATAAAGCCTGAGCATTTTAATTATTTTTAATCATGAGTCACAGTCAGTTTTTTTTCTTCAGAAACACATAAATTATGACCCAGTATCAAATGTCAAAGAAAATACTTGCATTATGATCCTGTGGGCCAGGGTTTCTCATCTGACACTATTGAAATTTGGGGGCATCTAATCCTCAGTTGTGGAGGATTTCCCTGTGCATTGTGGGATGTTCAGTAGCATCCCTGTCTTCTACTCAGGCCAGAGTGACATATTTATCAATAAATTAGATCATCTCTCTCCCTTATTCAAAGCTCTCCAATGACTTCCCACCAACTTACAATACAATCTGAATTCTCTGTTGTTCTGTGCATGCCAGAAAAATGCACCACACAGATCTCCCACCTAGATGCCAGTCGAACTCTCCATACACGCACCTTCCCAGTTGCGTCAATCAAAAATGTCTCCAGACACAAATGTCCCCTTGGGGGCAAAACTGCCTCCAGTTGAGAACCACTACTATGAACAATTGAAATCAAGTCTCTGCCTCCTCTGCATTTGAAGAACACTCAACATGGCCTCATCTCCATGTTGCTAACACAAATCTCTGCAGGGCCCTCTGTATTGCTTGCCATTCTTACATTACACCCTAGTCAATCACTGTCCCAGGGTCTAGGACTAGAGACTATCATTTCATCCCTTCTCTTTTTCTCAAACCTCCATTAATTCATCCTCGATCTTCACTTTCAACTAATGGCTTTACTTCCCATTTCACTGAGAAAATAGAAGCGATCTGAAAATAGCTTTCTCATCTTTCTACCGCAAATTTTACCAGTGTTCATGTTGCTGTACCTCTATAATCAACGTATCCTCTGTTACAATGAGCGGTCCCTCCCCGCTCCTAGCTATATTCATGCAATGATAATTAATATGCACATTAATTTTATAGCCTTTAGTAATTCATATTTGCCACCATCCAGAGTATATGTACTTAAGATACTATCTTATTGTAGTTGTAGCACAATTGTGATAATGCTTCATTTTTTATCTTATAGCCTGGTAACAATATTTATAGATATCAATGAAGTATGAGGAGTCCTGACATCAAACTGTCAACAAAGTGTTTGGAGGCCCAAGGTCTCTGAAGGATAGAAACTTTCATCTATCTGGTATCAAGCAACCACATTTATAACTTTGAACAAATGGAGGATGTTGGAGACAGTGAAGGTAAAACTCTCTGGGTTTTGTTTTTAAGAACATTGATAGTGAGGAAAAGAATGTGAAAGCATTTTGTCAGGTTTTTTTTAATTAAGCACCTACTATACTGTGTTTAGAATAGCTCTAAGATAAGTGGGAGTCTTTAGTTAAGGTATGTGACCTCCAAATTTAACATTTTCTCTTGGGGAAAAATAAGATCTCCTTACAATGACTCACCTTGTGATGCAGTTTCCAGAGACATTCTGGTGAGAAAATGAGATTTGCCTATACTTGCCCTATCTTTCTCATAGGAATACTATGAGGCTTAAAAATGTTGGCTATAAATGCAATTTGAAAAAGTTAAGTGAACTGAATGCAAACTATTCTCAACAACAAAAAAATCAGTTCCTACCCTGGAAATACTCCATCCCGAGGTGGGCAGCACAGTGGCTCTACATGCTCATCCAGTTAGCTTTTAAAATTTGTGGGACCAAGGACTATATCTATCATATTCTTTTCAACTATAAAGCTCAAATAAGGAAAACTAAAAAAAAAAAAAGGAATATAATTAAACACGCATTTAAGTAATCCAGAAAATGGGGAAAATGGACACCTTCTAATTCCTGGAGTGGTGAGTGCTAGTGGCCTCCGCTGGCCCCGTCTGGAACTCGCTCACTGGGGAGGTGAGTCAGAGGTTGTGACGGGAGGAGGAGAGGTGTTTCTGAAAGGAATTGGGAGGGTATTCTGGTCAGAGCGAGTGGTGTATGTGAAGGCTGGATGACAGGAGAGGGTGAAATCGGATAGCACTTGCTTGAGAGTTGTGAAATATATGTGTCTGACTAAACTCAGAGAGCACGTAGGCTCCAAAGTAGGGCCTTAACTGTAACAGATGATAAATACAGACCAGTAGGATTTCGTTTTGCAGTGCTGACGGAGAGAGAAGACAATCAGGAGTGTCCGTTTTATATAGTTTATATAGTTTTATATAGTGAATATCCTTGCAGGATTCTGGGATGGGAATGTAGATGCAAGCTAACTACACAGAGGTTCTCTGCATTGTACAACTGGTTCTGAATAAGGATAGAAAGAAGATGGGTGGGGCTGTTCATATGAACTCTTAAGTTACTTCCTACCAAGTATTAAGACTAAAGAACAGAAACTTTCTGGGGAAACATTACCACAGCCCACAGATGAAAAAGAGAGCATCTCCAAGGAAAAAAGTGAGTAAGGGCTCAAAGAGCTTAAAATGTTGTCAAAAACAATGGCTAAAACTTAATATCCTCTCGAGGTATGATTTTCTTTTTGTCTCACATGGACAGAAATCACAAAACTATAGCATGAATAAACTTTACCTGTAGTGACAAAGATCAACATAAGATTACAAAAACGGTGAGGAATGACACTTCACCACATCCTTGAGACTCACCTACATCCGCATTTCCTAAGGTTGCTTAACCACAGAAGGCTTTACGACTTATAAAATGTTGATGAAACACTAACCTAGAAGATATTATGCACACTTGATTAAAAGTGGACAGCAAAACACAAGGGCTTCAGGAAAATATCAAAATTGAATTCACATATTGGAGAAGAAATAAACATTAATAAAATCACAAATCAATTCAATAGGAAAACGTTCTTATATTTTAGAGATAATCGAATATTTAGAAGTGAACGTTAGGATGTCTGTGACTTACTTTAAAATACTTCCACAGAAATATATGCATTTATGAAGCACATAAAGCAAACAATGAACATTTTTTTAAATGCTTCAAACCCAAAGGACGGTACCTGAAACAGCAAGTTGGAGTGGGGCCATAGAGCCTAGAGTGTAGAGGTGTGTGCTAAACACATCTGCAAAATTATGTTGCCATTTCAGCCACAGAGTGCAAGTGTTAGACATTGTTATGGGTTGGATTGTGACCCCTCTAAAGTTCGTATGTTGAAGTCCTAACCCGCAATACTTCAGAATGCAACTGTATTTGGAGACAGGGCATTAAAGAGGTAATTAAGGCAAAATGAGATCATACGGTGGGCCCTAATCCAATGTGACTGGTGTCCTTATCAGAAAAGAAGATTAGGACATACATGTATTCACTCATCAGAGGAAAGAGCAAGTGAAGACACAGCAAGAAGGCTGCCATCAGTAAGGCAAGGAGAGAACCCTCAGAAGAAACCAAACCTGCTGACCTCTTGATCTCAGGCTTGTGGCTTCAAGAATTGTGAGAAATAAGTTTCTGTTATTTAAGCCATCTAGCCTGTGGTATTTTGTTACGGCAGCCCTAGCAAGCAAATAGAAATGTCCTCCCAAATATATCCAAATCAGAAAGCTGTAAACAAAGGTTCTGGAGATGCTGTCTAGTCTAGCCATCATCCTTCAGGCAAATCCATCTCTACATCTTCCAGTTGAGGGATAAAAAGAGTGTCTGGGAAGACCACCTAATATCCACAGGAGATGACTGAGTTGTTGGAGACAGCATATTGAGAATAGAATTCTGAAATCTAAATTCTGAACTCTTTACATCACAAAACCCATAACCAGTTTTGGACATCTATTTCAAAACAGTAGTCTTAAAATTAAGGTGAAAAAATTTGGAAGCCTTTGCTACAGAACACACTCTGCATTAAACATTATTTGCATTTAATTGATAAACATACATGAAAAGCTAGAAATCTCAACCATTGGTTCTTTAACTCAGAATTCAGATAAGGTAATGGAAAACAGTTTCACATTTAAAAACTAAAAATTAGAACTTAAAATGGCTTTGCTTCAAACTTAACATGCAAGCTTCCTTGTCTCTTGTTCATCTCTATATAAAAATATAAATAGAATTGTTTCCCAATAAAATTCCTTTACCAAAATTTACCAAGAAGTCTTGGAAAAAAGCCTAGTATAGCACATGCTAATTGTAGACGGTGTTGATTTTTCTTCCACATATTACAAAAATAAATTTAGCAAAAAGATTTATACTCTCCGCTTAGGAACGTTCCTGCATGTCTTTTTGCACTGTTTCTAATTACCAGGTTATTTTGAATGTGTGTAAAGCAGAAGAGTTTGCCTAAAGGCTCGGCTTGACATCCCCAGAACAATATCCCCCTTATTGCCCATATCCATGACCCCTTCTCACTCTTCATTCTCGTTGACCTCTCTTGACCGCCCATTCATTCCTGAACCTCTCTTCTTTCATGTCACAGACACCACCCTTCCCTGCTTCTTTCTCTGATGCTTCTCAGTTTGACAAGCTTCCAGTTGTTACTTATCCTAACAAATGCTTTGTACAAGGCTCCTCCTGATTTCTTTGCCCTTTTCTTTCTCCTATTCAGTCTCCAAATGAAATGCATCCAACTCATGGCTTCAGTTACTGACTACTACGCTCTTAGAATTCAAGCCTGAAGCCCTCTCCTAGACCCAGGCCTAAAACCCAGATGACCTTGATATCAGTCACGTCACCTTGAGTGTTCTCAAACTGTTTAAAAACTGAATTCCTCTTCTTCCCACATAAGCCCATCCTGCCCCTCAAGCCTGGTTTCCCTTTCCAGGTACCCTGATGGATTCACGGTCAGTCTTCCTCATCTGGCTACTGCTTATATAGTGGCTCCTTTTGTGGGATAACAGCAGAGTTCAGCAGTTGTGACAGAGACTGTAGGGTCCACAAAGCCAAAATATTTACTAAATAGCTCTTTGCAGAACATGTTTCCCAACCACCTCTCTAGCAGATAGCTCTATCCTAGTACTTACAGAGTTGTTTTTAAGCTGTTTGCACATCTTGTCCTCCATTAGACTCTGGGCTTCTTTAGAATAGGGTCATGTCCTACTCATTGTTGGTTTTTTAAATCTCTATTCCTAGCACAAAACCTGGTACACAGTATTTAGTCAATAAATATTGGTAAACTGTTCAGAATTCCCTTCAGGAAATTTTGGAGTCATTTTTTTACTCTTCTTGCTTCATCGGCTAGATCCGATCTGCAACCCTACTCCCACCAAAACAATTCTCAGTTGCATTAAATTGGTCACAAAAATGGCTGAGATAATTTCCTCTCTCTCTTCCCATGCCCTTGGTTAGTCTCCTCCAATACTGACTCTGGGTTTGACCACGTTACTTGCTTTGGCCATTAGGATAATAGCAAACACGATGCAAGTAGACACTTAAAGAATCCTTGGTCACTGGCGCTTGCCCTTTCTTGCTGCACTTGGAATCCTGATGCCACTAGATGAAGGAGACAGGCTAGTCTGCTGGATGATGAAAAACACATGGCCCTGGGGGCTGGCCCAGTGGCACAGCGGTTAAGTTTATATGTTCTGCTTTGGCGGCCCAGGGCTTGCCGGTTGGGATCCCAGGTGCGGACATGGCACCTCTTGGAAAGCCATGCTGTGGTAGGCGTCCCACATATAAAAAGTAGAGGAAGATGGGCATGGATGTTAGCTCAGGGCTAATCCTCCTCAAAAAAAAAACACATGGCCCTGACAATCCCTTATTCCAGCCAAGAGCCAGATACGTGAGCAAGGCCATCCAATGAGAGCTTGTTGCAGATACATGAGGAAACTGCATGAATGAGCCCAGCCAAGAGCAGCAAAAGAACCACCCAGATGAGCCTAGCCCAAATTGCTGACCCACAAAATCATGAGCAATAAACAATTTTGTTTTAAGCCAATATGTATTCTTTGGTGGGGGGGGGGGTTGTTATACAGCATAAGCTAACTGCTACATTTGTCTTCTTCATTTTAAATGTCTGTAAGGTTTGTACCTTACAATTTAGCCCAAAAACACCAAAGCAGTGTCCATTAGCATTTTATTCTCTATTCTCATGCTTTATACTAAGATAACACTCCAGCCTGTCTTCTTGCTCCTAGTTTCCATTCAGATATGTAAAACACTTCTGCCAAATTAATCTTCCTAAAAGTTTTCTTTCACCATATCACTGATAAGGGCTCAGTACTAGGTTGACATAAGGGAAGCCATATTGTAGAAAAGAAACCATACTGTAACTTTGAATGAGCTCTGATTAACTAGCATGGACATGCTCTGTAGATTTTATGGCCCTTCCTAGCTGCTTTAAGTTGATAACTTTGCTTTTTTGAGTTCCTGAGGATTATGATGACCCCTGGGGCAGAAAGCCTATGCTGATAACCATCATCAATGACAACTGAAAGATCAGGGTATAGATCATAGGCCTTGCTCCGTCTTCTGATGCATATCCAGTAAAACAAAAGACTATCAGGAACTAAGACCAGATGTCTACCCCCACCCGGAGACCAGCTGCCTCCCTTACCTGGAGACCAGCCTCTAGTACAACTGGCCTGTAGTCTTTGTAAGATGGTTCTTTTGGACATTAGTCGGCCATCATCTCCCTTGCTAGCAAGCTGTAATAAATCCCTTTCTCTCCTAACACCTTGCCTCTTGACTATTGGCATGTCTTGTTGCAAGGGGGGCAGACAACACCCCTTGGGTGGTAATATCACCTTTCATCATATGAATGATACATGAGAACACCTTATTTCCTAAATATAGTCTATTTTATATCCTAAATATCTATTTTACATCCAAAATATCCATTTTGATCCTAACACCATTATAAGATAAGCTCCATGAGAAATGAATCATACAATCATAAAGCATAAAAAAACCCTATAGATAAAATAATCTTATAACTTCCTCTTACATAGGAAGAAATCGTCTATCCTATGCCTATCCCACCATTGTATTTTGGAAGCATAGGTTTCATGGGTTCACAGCTGGAGAGGAATTTTGCCTCAGGATGAATCATACGTAGAGTCTCACCCAGATCTGATTCAGATGATATTTAAATGAGACTTTGGGCCTTAGATTTTGGAGTTGATGCTGGAATGAGTTAAGACTTTTGGGACAGTTGGGATGGAATGAATGTATTTTGCATGCAAGAAAGACATGAATGTGGGTGGCCAGTGGTGGAATCTTGTAAACTATATGAAATGTTTGTGTCCCCCCAAATACATATGTTGAAACTTTGTGATATTGTAACTTATAAGAAATATATATTTGGTCATTCAGACGACCAAAATATATGTCTTACATATAGTTGGTCTACGTCCAAGATTCCTGGTTCACAGCTCCCAAAACTCTTGGAATTTCCTGAGTGATAAGAGCAATGGAAGTAACTTTTGTTATAATATTTGGTCTCTCGTCTTCAGTGCCTGTAAACACTTCAGATTCATGAAGGTGAACTGGGTGTCTTGTTACAACTGGGTTTATTTTAATGAGGTGGCTTTTGGAAAGCACCTAAGGAGGGAGCTGGTTGCCAGGGGAACCAACCATGAATAGAGGGTTGGAAATTTCAGCCCCATACTTTGATTTCCTGAGGGGGGCTAGGGCAGGTGATTGAAGATTAAATCAATCACTAATGGCCAATGTGTTAACCAATTATGCCTATGTAATAAAGACTCCATAAAAACCCAAAATGTGGGGCCGGCCTGGTGGCACAGCAGTTAAGTGTGCACATTTCGCTTCGGTGGCCCAGGGTTCCCGGGTTCGGATCCCAGGTGCAGACATGGCACCGCTTGGCACGCCACGCCATGGTAGGCATCCCACATATAAAGTAGAGGAAGATGGGCATGGATGTGAGCTCAGGGCCAGTCTTCCTCAGCAAAAAGAGGAGGATTGGCAGCAGTTAGCTCAAGGCTAATCTTCCTCAAAAAATAAATAAATAAACAAATGTAAAATGGGTGGGTTTGGAGAGCTTTCGGGTCAGGGAACCAGAAGGCTTCCAAGTGCCACCATGCTGGGCCCCAAACTCCACAAGGACAGAAGCTCCTTTGTTCAGGACCTCACCCTATGTATCTCTTCTTCAGGCTATTGATTCATATCCTTTGTAATAAATCAGTAATCTGGTGAGCAAACGAGTTTCCTGAGTTCCGTGAGCCACTCTAGCAAATAATCAAACCCATCGAGGGGGTCGTGGGAATCTCTGATTTATAGCCGATTGGTCAGAAGTACAGATAACAACCTGGGCTTGTGATTGGCGTCTGAAGTGGAGGGCGGTCTTGGGGGACTGACCCTCAACCTGTGGAGTCTGATGCTATTTCTGGGTAGACAGTGTCAGAATTGAGTTGAATTGTAGGACTCCCAGCTGGTGTCAGAGAATTGCTTGATGTGGTGTGGGGAACCCTCCAAACACACACACACCTTCACACATTGAAATTGGTGATCGGGGGCCAGCCCCTTGGCTGAGTGGTTAAATTCACATGCTCTGCTTCGGGGGTCCGGGATTTCACTGGCTCGGATCCTGGGCACGGACCTAGCACCATTCATCAAGCCATGCTGAGGCAGCATCCCTCACAGCAGAACTAGAAGGACCTACAACTAGAATACTAGAATATACAACTATGTACTGGGTGCTTTGTGGAGAAGAGGCAAAAAAAAAAAAAAAAGATTGGCAACAGATGTTAGCTCAGGGCCAATCTTTAAAAAGAAGTAAAAGAAAAAGAAAGAAATTGGTGATGAGAACCCATTAGACCCTAATCTCCAATGTCACAATATTTAGAGGTGGGACATTTGGGATGTAATTAGGATTAGGTAAGGTAATAAGGATGGGGCCCTAATGATAGGATTAGCATCCTTATAAAAAGAGAGACCAGAGTGTGTGCATGTTCATGCTCTCTCTCTATACACATATACATGATATATATGTCACACTCTCTCTCTTTCCCTCTGCCATGTGAAGACAAGCCAGAAGGCAGCCATCTAAAGCCAGGAAGAGAGCTCTCCCCAGAACCTGAGCATAGTGGTGCCCTAATCTTGGACTTTCCAGCCTCCAGAACTGTGAGAAAATCAATTTCTGTTGTTCAAGCCGCCCAGACTGTGGTGTTTTGTTATGGCAGCTTGAGCAGACTAAGAGGATTGGTCAACATCCACAAGGCAAGAAGCACTTGCATCTCCACCAACCAAAGTTAATTTTTGTTTCTATGGACAAGAATCACTTGCATTGCTATCAGTTGTCTACAACTTACAGAGTTATAAAATAGCTCAAAGATGATAAAAGTCACAAGTGACACAGAAGACTGCACTAGACAGGACACCTAGCAATCTTTTTCTGCCAATTTCGAAATCTATCCTAAGTTTCCCTGCCATATCTAAACAACCAACTGTAAGCTAACTGCCCTCACCCCTCTGCTCTGAAGTCACCCCACAGGACAGCTGCCATCACCTCTTTTGATTAAGTCTCCTTTATTCAAGACTTAAAGACTTGGGCTTTTTTGCTTTGGTTTTTCTTCTGTTATTACAAGTGCAACCTACAGTTCCCAAGCCCATACCAGCAAAGGAACATTCAAGAGTCAGAGTCACAGCGATGTCATCATAGCACCCATCTTGGCCTCTAGTCCTCATGAGCAAATTCTGGAACACTCAGGCCCCTCCCACCTTGTTAAAGGGACTCCAGCAGCAGTGTCGCATAAGCTCTGCAAAGGAGGACTGCTCTCCTCACGGCCAAATTTAGGCTTCAGATCCTTTCTAGCTTTTACCTTGCAGCTCCTTGTATGTCACTACTGCTGTGACACCTTCCTGAAGTCATCCATGTTGTCACGTGAAGCTGCTTATTCTGCTCTACCAGTCACCTCACTGACAAACGAGGAAGGAAAGAATGAAAATGAAAAGAGCTATCATTTATTGAGATCCTATTTTGTGCCAAGTCTTTGGGTACTTTTCACTCCTATTTTTAAACTCATATCATTTTTGTTTCTGCTTTGGCAGTTAAAAGTAAATTATATCTCTCCTAAAAGACTCTCTAAATCATAAGACCATTCTTCTATATGCCCCAACCAATCATTTAATAAAATTAATTTCACAATTAATAAAATTATTAATTTCTTAAGAGCATTCAAATCTAATTTTCCTGGTTATCCAAAGAATGTTCTTTATGGTTGGTTTATCAAAACCAGGATCCAACCCAGGACAGGGCAACTGCTTGTTGTGTTTCTTTAAGTCACTTTTCATCTTGAAAAATCTCCCTTCTTCATTGAGTAACTTGTTGAAGAGACAGGGCTCGTTGTCCTGTAAACTGTCATACTTTCTGGATTTCCCTATTTCCTTCCTCAGGGTATTTGTTTAATTTGTGTGTCTATCTCCTATCTTTCCTGGAAACTGGAATAGCTAAAGTCTTGATTCAAGTTAAACATTTTGGGCCAGATGGAATATATCATCAGAGGACATCTGATATCTGCTTGCCTAGTCATTAGTGATGCTAAGACCAACTGATTTTTCAGCCCTCCAATGAGGCCACCAGCAGTTTATGAAACATTGGGCTAAATGATGCCTTAAGTACGTTTTGATGAGATAACCTGCGGTCTCGACCACCACACGCAACATTATTGCAGTGAGAAAACACTTCAGAATCCTTAGCAATCCATCGACAAACTAACATTTTGGAATACTTCCTTTTGAAAACAAACTGCCTATAGTGAATTTTAATTAAAAATGGACCTTCAACTCACAGGGCTTGCTTTTTCTTCTCCAGGCCAGTGATGTTCACTGCCAACAGCAAGTCTTCTCCACGGCACTGCCCAGCGTGAAGACTCAGTGACCAGCTCAGGTCTCTGATGCACATTCCCCCACTTCCTCCACCTTTCCTCTCACAACCAGCTTCCCAGCTTTTCTTCATCTTTGTGGTTCTTCTCTGAAGCCTTCATGTTTTATTTCCCCCAAGGAACCCTAAAATGAGCACAACATTCCCAGAAAATACTGTGAAACTCAAACCCTTTATTGCATCTCAAGTTCGAGGATCTTAGGAACTAGCAATTGTGAAATGGATTTGCAAGTTTGAATCAAGAAATTTAAATTCATAATAACATTTACCCGAAGGACATATGAAAAGTTGGCTTTTAAGTGCTATCTTGAGTAGTTCTCAATCTTCAGCAATTATTGTTCAGGAAATCAATAATGATAATATGATGCTGAGAAAAGTCACGGTAACCACCATTACAGTAATGCTCCATATAATGAGCTGCTTGAACCAGACATCGAGTGTGATTTAAGAAAGTCTTCCTGAAACCCAGCAGACCTGCAAATCTGCCTCCAACCCACCTTCCAGGGAAAAGAAATAACCTTTGGAAATCAAGTTGAGAAACTTAGCCAAACATACTAATCATATATTCATTAAAAGTACAAAGCAGTGGGGCTGGCCGGTGGCATAGCGCTTATGTTCACTCGCTCCACTTCGGAGGCCTGCGGTTCGCCAGTCCAGATCCCAGGTGTGGGCCTGCACACTGCTTGTCAAGCCATGCTGTGGCAGGCGTCCCACGTATAAAACAGAGGAAGATGGGCACGGACGTTAGCTCAGGGCCAATCTTCCTCAGCAAAAATGGTGGCAGATGTTAGCTCAGGGTTAATCTTCCTCAAAAAAAAAATACTACAAAGCAGGGGATATAGAGATGGGGCAAATATATAAAGTCTTGGCCATGGGAAGAGGGATTACTGGAAGTAGTTAATTTGAATAAAAACTGGTTTAAATCCACTGAAGTCATTGTTCCCAAAATAAAGCAGAGAAGATGAGACTATAAATCTCCAACAACTAAGGAAAGTTTGAGTTGTTCTCACCTAGAATGAGGCATTCCCGGTCCCTTACAAAGGCAGATCTATGCTGGTGATCCACATCAACATATTTACTTATATTTGAAGGTCCTTCTTGGGCTGTAAATTCACTTTATGAACTTATAGGGCACGTCAACAGGTAATATGATGGGAAGGCAGATTTCATCTTAGTGTCAGGAAGAATTTTTTTATTGTGGTAAAATATATATAATATAAATTTGTCATTTAGACCATTTTTAAGTGTACGGTTGTGGCATTAAGTACATTCGTATTGTTGTACAATCATCCATCTCCAGAACTTTTTGATCATCCCATACCGAAACTCAGAAACACGCTAAACAATAAATCCTCAGCCCTCCCTCTCCGCCAGCCCTGCTAACCACCACACTACTTTCTGTCTCTAGGATTTTGACTTCTACTCATAAAGGTACCTCAGATAAGTGGATCATACAATATGTGTCCTTTCGCATCTGGCTTATTTCCCTTAGCATAATGTCTTCAAGTTCATCTATGTTGTAGCACATATCATAATTTCATTCTGCTTTAAGGCTAAATAATATTTCATTGTATGCGTGTATACTGTATTTTGTTTATCCATGCATCCATAGCTGCACATTGGGTTGCTTCCATCTTTCAACTGTTGTGAAGAAGGCTGCTATGAACATGGATGTACAAAAATCTGTTTGAGTTTCTGCTTTCAACTGTTTGGGGTTTATATCCAGAAGTGGAGTTGCTGAATCATACACTAATTTTTTGTTTAGTCTTTGAGGAACTGCCATACTGTTTTCCACAGATACTACACTATTCTACATTCTCACCAGCAAGGTACAAGGGTTCCAGTTTCTCCACATCCTTGCCAACATTTGCTGGGTTTTCTGCTTTTTGATAATAGCCACCCTAATGTGTGTGAAGGAAGAATTTTTAATAACTAGACCTGCACCACAGTGGGATGAGCTGTCCCAGAAGGTAGGGGCTGATGCATGTGCTCTACCAAAGAATGGATAGACTGACATGTTCAGTCATGCAAGTTGTGCACTGTCCAAGTGTGTCTGGTCACAGGGTGGATAGAGGCTGAAATCTAGCACTTTTCAAACTCCAAAGTGTGAAGTGTGGTGTAGAACTGCCTTTTCTGGGAAGTAGCTACAACTTTTTCTTCTCTGAAAATATTGTCAGCTTGCCAAGCCATGTGCTTGAAAAGCCATCTTTTTTATTTAAAGCAAACTAAGGCACTTATAAAAGCTATTGGTTGGGACCAGCCCTGTGGCCCAGTGGTTATGTTCGCGCATTCTGCTTCGGCCGCCCAGGGTTTCACTGGTTCGGATCCTGGGCGTGGACATGGCACTGCTCATCAAGCCATGCTGAGGTGGTGTCCCACGTAGCACAACCAGAGAACCTACAACTAGAATATACAACTATGTACTGCAGGGCTTTGGGGAGAAGAAGAAGAAGAAGACTGGCAACAGATGTTAGCCCAGGTGTCAATCTTTAAGGAAAAAAAATGCTACTGGTTATCTTAGCTGGCTGACTGTCCAACATGGGGAAGCTGCAGATAGAATAAGTTAACGCACAGGGTAATACCTAGTCCAATTGGACTAAATGACTATGAAGGCCCGTTTCAATGGCAACATTCTGTGGATCTCTTTGATGGTTTTACAAAATGCCCCTCAAATTCTTTGACACTCTCTGCATTGCCAGGTGGCGTCTCTATGCCCTCACCTTGCATCTGGGATCTGCGACTGCTTGACTAGTAGAATTCTGCAAAAGTGACACTGCACCAATTTCCAGGCCCAGATCTTAAGAAACTGGCAACTTCCACTTCCTGTTTCTTGGGACACTCCTTCTTGGAACCCAGCCACCACCCTATGAGGAAGCCTAAACTACTTTGTGGAGAGACACATATGGAGAAAAACCAACACTCATCACCAAGTGAGTGAACTATCTTGGCAGCGGAGACTCCTGCTCCAGCGAAGATGAGCTGTCCTAGCCAAGGCCGGCCCAAATCGCAGCTTGATGAGTAAAGTAAACAATTGTTGTTGTTTTAAGCCGCTGTGGTCTTAGGGTGATTTTCTTTAGCGGCAATAGATAACCAGAACCGTCTAATATAATGTTACCAGTGCTTCAAACTCTCCTTTCCACAATATGCCCCACACCAGCAGGGCACTGAAGGACCCCAATGCCGGGCCTTCTCTAAGGAGCCCTCAATTTTTCCTCACATGTCACAGGCAATGGCCTTCGTACTTCATCTCCTCTCCCACTCCCCAATTAGGATAAAAATCTCTATCATATAAAGATGCTAAGACCCAGCCTCTGCACCCTCACTGTTTGGATTTCTTGGGGAATCATAAGTTTCTCTGAGCCACACTCTGGACCCTTCCACCCACTCTCCAGGGGCTCCTGATTTGTGCTGGGCTAGCGGCGTGTAGCTTTGGTGTTCTGGCTTCAAGGGCCAAGATAGGAGCGCAGCGTACTTGATCCAGTAATTTGCTGACCACGATGGCTCTTGAACTTGCTATAAGCTTAAGAGGGAGCATACAAGCTAGGCAAAGGGGTCAGAGAAAGCAGAGGAGAAACCATGCTCGGACCCTGCCTCTGTCTGCAGTCGCTCCATCACAGATCAAATCTGCCTGCACTTACTGGGAAGGAAATGGGTTTCTCCGCAAGGCCTTCCTCAGGTCTGAGTCTCGGTCTGTCAAACTGCCCTCCTCCTTCCATTACCGCCCCCACCCCCCACACCTTCATTTCGGGAACGAAATAGTTAAGACTCCTGCCCTTCAGGGCCTGGGAGGGGGCGGCAGCTCTGCGCTTTCTAGAGGCTGCCTCCTAGGAGGGCTGGAAGGTTAGGACGTCCTTGCAGTCCTAGAGTGAAGTAGAGGGTCTGGGAGCTTAGGGAGGAGAAGGGGAGGACAGACGGGAGGCGTGTTCCCCCGGAGTTTTCTTTTTCTTGAGAGCTCGCGCGCGCGGGCGGGCGCGTACAGTCATCTCTGGTCTGGCGATTGTGGACAGGAGGTGGAGAGGCTCCATCCCACCCGGTGGCCGGACGCTGGAGGCTCGGGGAGACCTCCCGGGAGAAGCCGTGCCCAGGAAGTTTTCCCAAGCGGAGGCAGCTGTGCAGCCGGGGCCGCCGCCTAACCGGAGCCCGGGACACGCGCCACCCACCCTCGCCGGCTCCGCTTCCTCTCGCCCCGGCGCCGCGCGCGGACCGAGCAGCTGTCTGCGCCCGCCCAGCTCCACGGTCGGTGCAACTCTTTCCTCTCGGGGACCCGAGCGGGGGTGGGAGAGACGCCGCCTGGGCCCCTCGGTTGGGAGGAACGGCGAGCCGGAAGCGTTCTCGCCCAGCGCCCTGCGTCTTAGGGACCCTCCGCACAGGAGCTGGCACCCACCTGCCCAAGGGCGCGTGGCGCGGCGGGCGCCTTCCTGGGAGGGGTGCGCTCGGGAAATATTTGGGATTTGGGGAACTGATCAAAAACCCCTCAGCTTCCCCAGGCGGGATTCGGATTTTTAGTTCGAGGAAAACCAACAGTTCTCCCTGGGTCTCCCTTTTTCCCAAGGCATGAACGAACTTTGTGGAACATCACGCCCTCATCGCTGGCTCCAAAGCCTGCTTGTGAAGTTTGTCCCGCAGCTTTTGCTTACTTACGCGCTTTTCCTCCCCGCACACCTCGGGTATGCCAAGGGTAGCCAAGGGCACTCGGTGTGAGGGACCGATGTGTTTTGGAAAACCCCCAGCGCAGCTAGTTTGGAAACCTGCCTGTGGAGGTCTGGGCGTTTGTTCTGGGCTCTCCTTTAAAGGACACTTGTTGCCTTTCACGTGCGGAAAACAAGGACTGTTTCTAGATAATCAGCCTCTGTTTACACCATCCTAATGGCGTTCAGGGATGGAGTTGGCGGTGGAGGGGGTGGGGTGGGAGGCATAGTAAACTCAGGCGTTGTCAGTAAGGAGAGCTGCTAATTTCTTACCCAGCAAGCAAAACCCGTGGAAAACTTGTAAAAAAGTTCCTGGTTTATTTGTGTGTGTGTTTGTGTGTGTGTGTTTTCTCCTTTTGTAGATGTGTATGGCTTTTCCACCTTCCCACTCCCTCTGTTTTAAGTGTTAACTAATTGAGAAACACCATCTCATGTAAATTACCTGCTCTAAACTCAAGCCATTTCGGTAAGGTTGGAATTTCCAAATTACTAATTACGGGTGAACTTTGATCCTGAGAGTCCAAGATGTCAGATGGTTAAAGTGTAAGCATAAGGGTTCAGTCCTCTTCCTTAATCGTAGCTTTTGAACTCTAGCAAATTCTTAGACCCCCAGACGTGAAGAATGCTGAATCTATAAACCGTGTCCTTCGGGTCTGAACCTGAGATGCTTCACTAGAGTTAGACTGATTATGACTGATGATTCAGAGCACAACATGGCTTAGATCCATGGAAATGAGCTACAGACGCATCCCTGGAGGAACGTGCAGTTGAGACGGTTCTTTTGTTTGGTTCTATACTTTTCACCCAGTGATGTGGTATCCACATGCTTTTGCCAAGTATCCGTTAGCTCTGCAGTGTATTGCGTGTAGAGAGCTGACGGAGATGTCATCAGAAGTGATTTCTGTGGTGGTGTCATTGTTGGAGGAGGGAGGAAAGTGGTTTCAATGGTAGCTAGCTCACACTTTGATAAGAACCCACAGCCTTGGCCTCCTTAGCTCCTGCGGTTATCAGTGGACCAGGCAAACAACAGGCAAATGTGCAAACACCAGTGGAACTTTTCATGAGTGGCATAATACGCATGTTAGCCAGGTCAGTTTACTAGCTATCCTCCTAGCGGATTCTAGTGGGCAAAGAGCCATTCCATTTCTGGGATGGGCGTTCCCCCTATCTTATTTATAAGAAAACTACTGCTGAAGGGTCTGCTTCGAATGGGTAACTGGGAGGCTTTCAACACAAGAAATTGAAGGATTTCTTTTCTCCTGTATCTATGATCTAAAGAGAAGGGTGGCAAAATGCTTTCTTCTTAGAGTCCTGGTCTCCACTGTGGAATGGAAATAGTGGCGTTTTGTAGATCTGTCAATATTTGGTCAGATACTCACTCTAAACTGTAAGAAGCAGGAAAAAACTGCCAACTACTTATCATTAAGTCTGGACAGAACTGACAGGTATGTAGTATGCCCCTAGCATAGAAAAATTGATATTTTTATCATTTAATTAAAGTGAGTTAAGTCCTATAAGCAAAGTAAAGTGGGGCATTATATCTGCCCTGCCACTTCTTGGCCGTGAAAACTTGACTAACTTCTTTAAGACTCAGTTTCCTTATGAGTAGACTGGGAATATTGCCCCTGCCTAATTAGAGTTGTAAAGCTCAAGTCAGACCACAAATACAGATATAATAGGTTACTACTATACGTAAAATGTTATTATTTCCGGTTCCTGGGACAAATCTCTGAGGAAGGCAAAAGTATGTGGTATTTGTACCTTATATTTCCTTTAGACCTTCTAGGCAACTTGAATAAATCTTATTTCATCCACATTTTGACTAACCCTAAGCTTTATTGATTTCCCAAGGTAACTGTCAAAAGTCCAAAAAGTTGTTAACACCAACCCCACAGAGTCAGTAAAAGGACACAATTTTTAAAAATTAAATTGCGACCTGGGTGTATACGTCGTAGACACACAGCACTGCAGAAATTAGCTTGTGCCTTTCATTTAAAGATTCATAAAAACTCACAGAAAAGAAAATAGACAAAATATCAAAATGGGAGGAGCCATTTTTATTTACCTTTGATTATTGTGTTGCCACCAACCTCACCCATTTTCCCAACCTCTTTTCTTTAAGGATTAAAGAAGAAACCTAGACTTCTTGGGCAAGAAAGACCACTTGCTCTCTGCAAGTGACTAAAACAAAAACAAGCAAAACATCTAAATTGTCTTTTGAAAATAGCTAACCACCCTCCTGAGTCTATTGCTCCATCAAACCTCTGGAGATATCATTAAAACATTTTAAGTGCTAGCAAAGTCTGAGAATGAGAGGCAGTGTGGTCTAGTGGTTAGGAGCTCAGGCTGGGAGGCAGACTAACCTGCCTCTGAATCACCAGCATTGCTACGCCACCTGTGGCCTTGACAAGCTACTTGAGCTTCCTGAGCCTGTGTGTCCCTATGTTTATACTGGAACTGTGTATCTGCTTTGCAGGTACGTGCATATCATGGTATGGATTAGATGGCATCATGCATGTGAAGTGCTCGGCACAGTGACTGGTCTTACTAACTGTAGCTATATAGGATGTTTGAAAGAGAGCGTAGGATGGAGATCCCTTAGAAAACCCAATAGTACGCTCGGCCTGGAAAAGTCCATTACTCCCAGTATCACTCATTAGCAAATGTTGTGATGATAATTTCTTTGGAGTGGAAAAGCAAAAATCTCCTGTCAGAAGATGTAGCTTGTACACATTAATCATCAAGGTTTTCAATAAAATAAATATTTTATGTTTATCTACTGTATCATTTTTAATTGAAACTAAGATTGTTAAATGTATTGATGGTGTTAACCAGAGTTCTGATTTTCAGTTAACGTTTTGTAGCGCTTTACATGGCTGCCTGGGCTGCATTTTATTCCCATGTTCGTTATTTACCATGTGCAAAACAGCACACATTTTGGAATATTGAATTGTTAGTTCAGATTTGGTGATTTTCTGCCTTAATACTGTGTGTTACATATTACACAGTATTACATACCTTAATACTTTTACTCAGCATATAATGCATTTTCTCTTCCATTGATAAATACAATTGTCTATCTCTACGCTTCAAGATTTTTGTAATTCGGGTTCTTATCAGCCTAGGTAGGATAGAGAGAAAACTTTTTATCTACCACTTGAATCAAAAATTGACATATTATGTTACAATCTGCATATAATCTCTATTATATATATAGATTATATTATAATCTAGATATAAGACATACCTGTGGATAGAGATGAGAGAGAGATAGAGATAGAGAGATAACTTGCCCCAGTAGAGCTTTGGTCTTTTCTGGTTTTGTTCTGCCATGGGGTAACCTGACACAGATATAGCTTATCTAATTACCAAATATATCCTGCTTTTTCATTAAAGCAGTAAATTATCATTGACTATAATCTTATTGGCAGTTGGATTTTGTAACCAAAATTATTTTTCGTCTTTTCTTTTTCCAGGTGAGAAAAAAAAAGTGGGGGTGTAAAAGCAACACAGTAAGAGACATTTCCTCAAATTTGCATCAAGATGGAGACCTTTTGCCTCAGGGTGTCCTTTTGGGTGGCGCTGGTTGGATGCGTGATCAGTGATAATCCTGAGAGCTACAGCACGAATCTGAGCACTCAGGTGGAGGATTTCACCGCTTTCCATGGGACGGAGCTCAGCTTCCTGGTTACCACTCATCGACCCACTAATTTGGCCCTCCCCAGCAATGGTTCAATGCACAACTATTGCCCACAGCAGACTAAGATTACTTCAGCTTTCAAATACATTAACACTGTGATATCTTGTACTATTTTCATCGTGGGAATGGTGGGGAATGCAACCCTGCTCAGGATCATTTACCAGAACAAGTGCATGAGGAATGGCCCCAACGCGCTGATAGCCAGCCTTGCCCTTGGAGACCTTATCTATGTGGTCATTGATCTCCCTATCAATGTATTTAAGGTAGGAAGTTACCACCAATGTATTTACAGGTTTGAACATATGCTCTGATTCCACAGTAAGAGAGTTGCTGCAGACTTTTCTGACCTTTGGAATTTTCATCTCTGTTTTTACTAAGAGCAACTTCTGCTATCTTAAAACCCAGTGGCATTTTAAAATTTTATCATTTGTTAAATGTTACACATTTTCTGACTTAATTGTTAACAAAATAGTATTTCAGGGGTGACTCTTCAAAGTCACTGTCTTCCATGAATCAGAGTCTCATGCCAGCCCTGAGCTTGCTGGGTGGATGGGCAGTCTTGGGAAGGTCACTGGATTTTTCTGAGATTCAATTTCTGGGGTGAGACCTACTGATCCCAAAAAGCACTTAAAATAAATCTATCTTCAGTTTCCGTTACCTTTTTAAAGTGATGCTGTTCAGAAGCCGGATATCCACAATAAGGCTTGAAATGAAAAGTACCTATTCTGTTTGGAACATCTGGATTAATGATTGAACCCAAAGGGTATCCTGGCTTCTCTCAGTTATCTGGGTGACTTAGAGATAATGGGGTCCACGTGGTAGCAGGCCAGTGCTGACCTCATTGAGCAGTATTACTAAAACCATGTAAAATAAGAATCCATTTACTATTGCCTCCTTCATTTCTTCAGTTTACATTTATGGAGTGCCACGTAAGCCCACCCCAGAGTCAGGCAAGAAGGATCCAAGACAAATGAGACAAAAGTTGGTGCCTGAATGGGAGAGGACGATAACTAACCCACTGTTACTGTGATCACCTTGCTTTAGGGACTGTTAGTACTGAAACAAATGAAAGCCAAAAGGAAGTAGTTGTTCTGTATTTGATCCAGTGGTTTGAGGGGAAGATTGCTGTAAGAATTCAGATGAACTAAAATTCAAATGAAATTGCGTGATCTGTGCCAGATGTTGTCAAATGTCTTTATTCTAAGCCCAGGGAGAGCACTTTTCTCAGCCTGTGTTTTTTTCTTCTGTGAATTATCCATAAAAACAAAGCTGCTCTGAGAAATAGTATTCTGAAATATGACTTTAAATGGCAAATTTTGTCAGTTGAAGACACAATTAATTTTAAGTAGAACAGTAGCCTCTCAGTTTCAAGAGATAAACTGTGGCAAAATTCTCCTAGCCTACCGGAAAAATCAGTGGTCTAGCAAGAAAGGTGAAACAATAATCAAAATTTTGAACATTACAAATAAAAAACATTTCAAAATTACTCCAACATACTGTTTATAAAATTGGGGGAATTAGACAACAAATAAGAAAAAAAATCACATACCATCTCTTTCACGGAATAGCAGGGATACATGTGTTTTCTATTTGAACTTAAAGTGGAGCTTTTAGAACCAAGCTATGCTGCAAAATTGAAAATGTGTAATTAATTTAAAATGTTTAGCATATGCTACAGAACTTTAATTTTTTCTTTTAAAAAGTTATTTTCTCCTTATGAAATATTATATGTCCTCAACACCGGACTTTCTCATTACATCTCTCTGCAATAGTAGGTTTGAAAATGTTGACATGACTCATTCAAAATTTGACTCTTCAGCAATCACAGTATAGAGTATTAAACGTTGATCGTTCATATTTATATACTAGTTAACCAACCCGTTATGGCTCAGAAGAATACAGTAACCATCTCTGAATTAATAATTCCCATTTGACTACATGCAAAGCAGCTTCATGGCAAATCAATATTTGTAACTCCTGAGAAGGAGACTTGGTTTATCTCTTTGAGGTGCTACCTGCCAATTGCCAAACTAAACTTCATTTCTATTCTCTAGCAACATTTTAAGTCAGATTATCTGGAATATCTCCAAATCCGGTGAAAATTCAAATAAAACTTTGTTTTACATTCAGATAACAATGGATAAAAGTTGACACATCCTTATTTGACTATATGATTCTTCCCTCTTGGGAATCCAATACTTTATATGTCTTATTGTAGTTCTAAATAATATGGGCAGTTTGACTTGTTTTTACATTTCAGGAGTCATTTGTGTAATTCCTGTTTTTCTAAAACTCGTAATGAGTC